>NC_083619.1:29942663-29960163 GCF_963584025.1 Labrus mixtus | reverse complement strand
GTAGCCTGCAGTTTGCCTGATAATAAAGATAGATAGAAAAGCAAGTCATGAGCTATAGGTAGCCTGCATTTTGCCTGATAATAAAGATAGATAGATAGATAGATAGATAGATAGAGAAGCAAGTCAAGAACTTTAGGTAGCCTGCATTTAGCCTGATAATAAATATAGATAGATAGATAGATAGATATAGACGCAAGTTATGAGCTATAGGTAGCCTGCATTCTGCCTGATAATAAAGATAGATAGATAGATAGATAGATAGATAGATATAGAAGCAAGTTATGAGCTATAGGTAGCCTGCATTTTGCCTGATAATAAAGATATATACATTTATGATATATATATATATATATATATATAGTTATAGTATAATTATAATGGATATTATATAATATATTTGTTTTATTTTGAGTTGTATTACCATGCCTGCATTTCCAAATAATTATATAAATTATGGCCATTTCAGCCCCTTTGTGTCATAGTTTGTACACAACAAAAGTTTACAGTTTTCTACCTCCTGATATCATATTCTTGCATCACATATTTTAAAAATCACAATTTGTATGTATATAATAGGGATACAGGGAAAATCCCTCCTTGGGTTGGCTGTATAAAGAAGGCTATATCCTCATACATAGGTTTTCATGTCAGAAAGGACATTTTGACAACAGTATACCAGTCACTTGTCAAAACAGTTCTCACATTCAACATGGCATCCTGGTACCACTTCCTCACAGTGAAAAACAAGAAAAAAGCAATATAACTAGCACTACAATAGCATGTATGTAACCTTTGCTCATGTTCAGTGTAATTGTGGAGCTACTTTTTACACTGTAAATTAGGAAATTCCTAATCCTTTCACACTTCTGTGTAGCCAATGTTAGCATAATTAGCTAAGTAAATGTACATTCCTATGCATTGCAAGGTATTGGTAGCATGTGGCTACCATTACCATGGTCAGCCTACTTCTCCAAACCCTACTAAGCATTGCAGCTGGTATGCATAAATGGCATTGACAGTAAATCATTCATAAATCGCAGTTAGTTAGTTAGTTGTGTTTTTAAAAGTGCTCACATGGACCAATAGTATTTTATAGAATGGTTTGTTATAGATTTAACAAAAAATGTATGTGAAGCAAAAGAGACTAATTCAATTGACCTCTGTGTTTAAAATTAAGCCAATTGCTTTGATCACTGTCATAATAACTACACTAGATGTACATGAATAGATGCAAATGGTATATGTTTCTTTATATGGCAGATGCAGTTCTCAAGCTTGAAATATGTTTTAGTAATTATATAAGGTACAATGGCTTGTGTTGACTGTTCTGCTGTTGCAGACAGGGTGTCTCTAGAGAGATGTTGCCACTAAGCTACGTTAGATATCACGGCCACTCCAGATAACTTTAGCTGCAGACTAGCATAATCTCAGCAACTGCTGCAGAGTTTGTCCCTGTCCGGCAGCGTGGGAAGGCTCACGAGGGCAAGCTCTGGTTGTGTTGCTCCATAAGCAGTCACCCCATCCGACTACAAACCGGTTTTCAACCTTGCTAACTCTGTTGTTAGTCCTGTTGGCCCACCGCCCACGAGCCTCCTCCAACACTGCAGACAGGGTTAAACAACGTGGAGTGATACTGAAATGTGTAAAGGAATTAGATGTCATTACCATGATATACAGGTATTATAGCACGGCTAACAACCAATCAGATTGCTTGGTATGAGCTATCCACTTTATAATGTTAAATGAAAACCTGTTAATATTCATAGCCTATCTGAGAGAGACAGCAGCTGTACTGACATCCAGAGTGATTATCTATGTGTACTTATCCATCTGCATCAGTAGCGTCTTTGTGTAATTGGACATCGACATTGGAGCTGTCTGTGCTTCTTTGTTAGAGTTAACTGGCCAACTGTCAGCCATTAGTCCACCACCAACATCAAAACACAACACAGAGACTGTTGGCTGTTACCACTATCATATATATACTGTAAGGAGATTCAACAGGTGTATTATAAACTGTGTATTGATAGTTGAGAAGATCGACACAACAGCAGCTTATACAGTTGCATCATAGAGAGCATCTTGACCAGCTGCATCACTGTGTGGTATGGCGAACAGCATCGACATGGACCACAAATGCTTGCAGAGAGTGGTAAAAACTGCTGAGAGGATTGTCAGGGTGCCCCTACCATCTCTGCAGGACATCATCATCAAAGACTCCACCAAACCGCAACACAAGCTTTTCACACGTATGCCCTCTGACAGAAGGTACAAAAGATGCAGGACCTCTAGGCTGAGGGACAGTTTTTATCCTCAGGCCATCAGACTGATCCATAGATCTAATCCACTACCCCTGCCTCAACCCTAACCCACCTCACCATACAGGAAGCTTCACTTTGAATACATTACACAATTCCACAAGTACTGCATAATCACAGACAGACTTTGCACAGATATTAGTTGCTGTTACTGTATATTGTATAGTATATATTGTACACAGACTATTGTGTTCTTCTGATACTTTTCTTTAGCTCTCCAAATATCTTAATTTATTTTATTGTCTTTTGAATGGCATTCAGAATGGAAGGCAAAGTAATAATTTTATTGTACAGGGAAACTTGGTTTTAACTGTGCATATGACAATAAATGCTTTGATTCAAATTGGATTGATTCTGAAAATTGTACACAGTATAATTTAAATAGGTAGCCTGTACATACAGTAGGCTATGTGCTATGTGAAAGCAGGTGCAGGTAAAGTCATCATCATCATTTCATCAATGCACATGTGCATGATAGTAACATATGGGATTAGCATCCAGGTCTCCAATGGGGGAATCATCAGTGATCAGTCAGCAAGAGGAAGATCTGTCATTGAGGAGATAGGACTTACAAGAGCACACTTGCTGTTCCCAACCCACTTTTGCCATCACTATGGACACACAAGCAGGTGTACCTATGTAATATACTGTAGGTTAATTGATCAATCCTATAGGGGTGAACTGTTGCCTGTATTATTTATTTATTTATTTATTTATATCTTATAGTCACTGTTGAATATTTATAAACTAAACACAAATTACAAACTCATTCAATAAATTGATCAATCTAAAATCAACTAAAAGAAAGTGGTCATGATAGAAAGATAATTCAACATCTTGTGTTCAACTCCTACAAAGTGAAGTTTTCCCGCGCCGCGAGCCGCCGCCCCGCCCCCCCCTCCCCCTCGCGTGAGCTCTGTGAGCTGCAGACAGACAGCAGGGAGATGAGGAGCGGCCTTTAAGGTAAGCAAACTTGATGTTTCTTTTAAGAGTTTATCAGGTTTTTATGCCATGTGGTTCATCCAGTCATGTTATGACAGTGAACTCACAAAAAATGTGAAACTGATAATTTTCTGTGAAGTTGGTGAAGATAAATTGATATTTATCCACAAAGCTAGCTAACGTTAGCTAACGTGCAACTCGCTAGCTAACGTTAGCTAGCGAGTTGCACTCTGGCTAAGTAAGCTGGGTAGAAAACAAGCTTTAGCAAGTTGTTCTGGTGATGGATAGTCTTATTAAACATCAGAATAACTGAACTGCAGCAAGCCACCATCAAGACTGTCATTTCAAGGTAATATTAGCAGGGTTGCCAACTTTCAGGAATTGCTTGGTGTGAGATTAGTTAGGGAGTGGTAGGATGGGCACTGAAACATGATATTAAACGGTCACCTGGGCTAAATTATTAAAGACAGTAGTATTGATAAGCTCTGACATTACTGGTTCTTTTATCTGTACTTTTTTAATGTTTTGGTGTAATTTCTCTGTGTCAGAGCTCCTCGTACTCTTTACTGTAAGTACAATAAACCTTCAGGAGAACAATGCCAGTGCTTTATCAATACACCTGTTCAACGAGCATAAACATGTAAATATGTAGAAAGTGATATTTCAATCTGCTCTGTCCCCAGTCATTTAACTGTTTAGCTTATTGTGCCAGTATCTTAAAATCTGACAAATACTGACTGATGTCTGTGTTCTAAATTCTTTCTAAACTTCACTCAGTATTTTGATGTTAGGAATATGATTTATTATATATAGAGATATATTCTTGTGTGCATAATAAAATAACGAGTGTGTGTGAGAGAAGGGTAAATACCTTGAGCTACACACTGAGGATCACAACAGGTTTCCTCCAGGTAAATCCACTGCATTTGCTACTTAAGAGATTTGATTATGAGGGTAAAAAGCCTGCATTAGTTTGTGACTAAGCTATCAATATAAAATGTATATCCTGGTATAAAGGAAACTAATAAATGTATGTTAGCTTAACTGGGTGGCTCACATATGTTAATTATACATGAAATATTCTGTCAAACAGATGATATGGCTGGCAATGAAGCGATAATGGAGAGATCTGTGAGGAGAAGACGAGTCCGTCCTCAACAGGATGCCGAACAACACATTAAACTGAAAACTGACAAGGCTGGTCTCACAGAGCATTTTATCAACCCATACAAAGGTAAGTTCTTACATTTTGCAAGTCGTGTTTGTGTCAGTTGTACACAGCCTATTAATAATAATAATGTTGAATTACACCAGAGGGAATGACATTCTGCTTGTGATGTTAATGCGCCAAAAAGTACAAAAATAAAAAGATTGTGCACAAGTCCCAAATCTCAAGTCTGAGTTGAGTCTCAAGTCACATTTGTGTGCAACTTAAAGTTATACTCTGTAAGATTTTCATCTATTTAATTGCCTTTTAAGTTACTATCTATCAAAGAGTGAGTTAAAACAATGGTGATTGATCATATGACCCACTAATGAAAGCACTTCTACTTGCCTTTTTGCCAAGTTTTTCAATATCTGTGTCTGTGGCGACAGTCCCGGGCTAGATGTAAATAGGCCGCCATGTTAGTGACGCTGCTGACAGCGGTTGGTCTGTCGGCCGAGATCGTCACTAACGGTTATGCTGCGTTCACTTGTAAACGGAAATTGGGAACTTCCAACTTCTGAGTCAGGCTTGTAGTAAGGGCAGAAGTGTAATAGGAACATGTGTGTATGGATTTAAGAGGGTAACATATAGACATAGGGGACGGACTGGAAGTAGAGAGGTGAATGTGTTTCAATAAAGTTTACAAAAGAGAAAAAAAAAAAAAGTCAACACATATTGACCGTGAACCTGACAAGATGGAGGGCTCTGAAAGAACAGGCTCGCCTGCAATTACATCTTACTGTCAAAGAGGCCGCTAGAAACAATGTATCTCAAATGTTATGGCGTACAAGTTTAAGTGCTACTCAAGTCCAAGTCTGAAACTCAAGTCCCCATCTCTGATAGGGTATTTTTATGTTACACTACTGTTGCACAGCTTTGCCTTAGCTTGCAAAGTATTAGGCTCCAATTTGAAAGATGGTAGACTGTGCTAGTGGATAAAAAATAGTAATTGGTGTTTTTTCTTACTTTAAAGGTCGAGGTGTGCTTGCTGTGGAGGTTTTCAACAAAGGAGATTTTGTGCTTGAATACCGTGGTAAACTTTTCAAACAGGATGGTCTTCTTACGAAGAACTACAATGACACAGAAGCAGTATTCCTGTTTGACTTCAAATGGAAAGGGGGATGTTGGTGGTAAGTTATAATAAATATGCTTTTGTTGGCAGGTGTAATACATTACAATAGTTTTAGGAAATGAGCTTTGAATGGCCTGTTAACCTAAGGATATCCCAATTTCTAACAAACCATGCAAGAGACTCACCACCCCGGTAGTACCCTGTAAATGTATATTGCTGCAAGCTACCTCAATTGTTTGCTCAGCTTTCAAATAAAACGTGCCCTTCTTAACACTGTAGCCAAACAAAGTAGGTAACTTCTACTCTTAACATCAATATTCTTTTCCTTAAGTCTTGATGCATCTGTTGAAGACAAGTCACTGGGAAGGCTTGTGAATGATGACCACATCAAGCCTAACTGTAGGATAAAAGCTATTGATGTTGGTGGGATGCCACATCTTTGCCTGTTTGCCCTAAGAGACATCGCCCCAGGTGAAGAAATAACTTACAATTACGGGGATTCAGACTGGCCTTGGCGCAGACAGGTACAATTTGTTTAATGTTGATAATAGTTGTTTTGGTCATTTTCAGATGAAACTGATCTCATTGTGTCTTGAGATTTGACCTATATCATGATTGTTTTAATTTTTTTCCGGTTTCCTTTTCCAGCAGAAAATGGCACCTGATGTCAGCGAGCAGCTGACACCTGATGTCAGGGACAGACCTCAGGTAGGGGCCAGTTTATAAAATACTACTTAATCTCTTAGAGATTGTAAGGTATTTGTTCTCAGTGTAGTACTCAGTGGGTTTCAGAGTATGTATTATTGTCCAGTGTTTCTCTTATGACAGCCTAAGTAGTAATGTACTGTAAGGACAATGATCTGTGTTTGGAATGTCTCCTAAAGTACTGACAGACTTACATACTGGTGTCTTAACATTATACATAGATGAATGTCCCCAATTAGGTATGAGTACCGTGTGTGTGTGTGTTTAGAACGACCCCAAAAGTACTGACGGACTGACAGACTGGTGTCTTAACATTATACATAGATGAATGTCCCCAATTAGGTATGAGTACCGTGTGTGTGTGTGTTTAGAACGACCCCAAAAGTACTGACGGACTGACAGACTGGTGTCTTAACATTATACATAGATGAATGTCCCCAATTAGGTATGAGTACCGTGTGTGTGTGTGAGTTTAGAACGACCCCAAAAGTACTGACAGACTTACATACTGGTGTTTTAACATTATACATAGATGAATGTCCCCAATTAGGTATGAGTACCGTGTGTGTGTGTGTTTAGAACGACCCCAAAAGTACTGATAGACTGACAGACTGGTGTCTTAACATTATACATAGATGAATGTAACATTTTTTTTTTCCTTTTCCAGCAGCAATTGGCACCTGATGTTAGCCAGCCGATTGTCGAAGAAAGCGACAGACCTCAGGTAGGGGCCAGATTATAAAATGCTACTTAAAGACCTGTTGAGCAAGAATTTCTTTATTGAAATAGCAGAAAATTCTCCAAAAATGGTCCTACTCATTCATTCCTGTGTGACAGTGTGTGTGTCCACAGAGAGCCTGCCTTCCGCCTGTATTTTCTTATTTCTTAGTGTTGGGGGTGTATGCCTGCCACCTAAACCACTGCTGAATCCTTTTATATTAGTATGTATTATTGTCCAGTGTTTCTCTGATGACAGCCTAAGTAGTAATGTACTGTAAGGACAATGATCTGTGTTTGGAATGTCTCCTAAAGTACTGACAGACTTACATACTGGTGTTTTAACATTATACATAGATGAATGTCCCCAATTGGGTATGAGTAGTTTGTGTGTGTGTGTGTTTAGAACGACCCCAAAAGTACTGACAGACTTACATACTGGTGTTTTAACATTGTACATAGATGAATGTCCCCAATTGGGTATGAGTAGCTTGTGTGTGTGTGAGTTTGAACGACCCCAAAAGTAATAATATAATAATAATAATAACAATAATAATAATAATTATTATTATTATTATTGTCATTATTATTATCTTTATTTATAGAGCACTCTTCTTAATCCATATGACAAAGTGCTTCATAAAGGCATCAAAATAAAATTCATAAAATCATCAAGTTTTAAAAGAAAACATATAGAAAACAATTTAGTGTCTAAAACCCAATACATATCAAGAAAATAAAAAACTGTTCAAATGAAATTAAAACTCAAATATAATCAGGAAAGGCTATCTGATAAAAGTATTATTTATTTTGCTGCACTTTGTAACATTTAACATGTAACATTTAGAAGAGTGCTCTATAAATACAGATTATTATAGTAATAATAATAATAATTATTATTATATTACTTTTGGGCCCTGTTTTCTTTGTTTTTCCAAATTCCTTGCTGAATCAGAGATTACCTTTAAGTCCCTTCTTAAAACATACTTTCCTGATTTTACTTGAGTTTTAATTTCCTTTGAACTGTCTTTTATTTTTTGATATGTATTGTTTTTTACACACTAGATTTTCTATATGTTTTCTTTTAAAACTTGATGATTTTATGACTTTTATGTTGATGCCTTTATGAAGCACTTTGTGACATGGATTTAGAAAAGTGCTCCTTATGTAAAGATTATTATTATTATTATTACTATATTATTACTTTTGGGGTCGTTCCAAACACACACACACGCTACTCATGCCTAAATGGGGTCACGCAGAACCTTTATCTCAATATGTGTTGAGATTTGAGCTGTATCAAGGTTGATCATATATTTATTTTATCCGGTTTCCTTTTCCAGCAGAAAATGGCACCTGATGTCAGCGAGCAACTGACACCTGATGTCAGGGACAAACCTCTGGTAGGTGGTCACAGGGGTCAACACACTAGTCTCTGAAGTCTGCAGTTCAGTGTGCCCTCCCGTTTAATCTGAAAAACACTTTGGGGAAAAAAACCCACTAGGTTTTGTCTCACTATGACGACATTAACACGATATCATTTTGTACGATCAATTTAGCCAACCCTTGCTTTATGAACACCACAATTCTTCAGCATTAACGGTTGGTGTTAGCATGTAGCTAATGTTTGCTTTTCACTAGGATAACAATTGCATGACATCAGTTGGTGTTATAACATTTAACAAAAATCATGTGGGCCGCACACACAATTTCAATTCCTTTTTTTCTTTTAGCTGTCATCTAGTCCTGTGGATGCATCTCAGGTGTATGATGAGATCAACATAAACAGCAGCAATCCAGCTGCACATACAGTAAGAGCCCAATTTCATCTTTAAATGTAATCACTATTGCTCATTTTTGGCTGTGAAGTGTTATAATTTGTAGTTGTATTCACAAACTGTCTTTGAAACAATCAGTTCTTTATTTAATTGCTGTCACTACAGACTCGAATGGCCAAATATAGACAGCACCATGAGGAATGCTTCAATCGTCACAAAATTGCAGAGGAGGAGCGAAATGCTAAAGAAAGACAGCATACAATGAATTTGTTAAAGCGTGCACAACTGGATATGCTTGTGAGTAATATACTTGAACATCTTGCAGAAATTACTCTCTGTGCCCAACCTCTTTTCGTTCATTACTAGGAGCTTGATTGCGTGATTGTGTTTTTTTATTACTTGTTATTCAATGCAGCACAGTCAACGCTGGGTTCTTCAACTGACGGCCAGTGGGGCGGATACGGCCCTTAATAATTTTTTTTACTTGTCCTCTGATTAATTCCCATGGACCCAGAGAAAAACTTTTGGCCTATCATATTTCATCTGTATGCACTATTGGACTTTTACTGCAAATGTCCATTTGTCCTGAAATGTTGTTATCTTGCTAACTTTTAGAAGTTAGTAAGGCAATGATGAGTAGTCTACATTTCTATTCCAAATGACCATTGGTCTTATTTTGTTTTGTTGTTGTGCTGGAGTCAACTATCTTGTTTCCTTTCATCACTTTCTCAGCTTTTGACATGCCTTTCTTTCTTTTCCTCCCTTAGCTAACTTCGCAATCCCCATTGCATGATGATATTCAGGTATGTCTACAACTTCAAATGGGCAAGTTTTAAAAGGGAAGCTACTGTGAAACTCCATGATCATTGACATGCTCTCTGTACATCAAGCAGTGATAGGGCAATTATTTGGCATGTTTTTTAAATGCCAATTGAATTTGAATTTTGCACATAATAAGTTGGATTCGTCTTTTTAGTCACTAGCCTCATCAGATACCTCGTCCCTGGATGAATCAACGATAACCAGTGATCCGTTGGAAGATGGAGAGCCAGCAACACAGGTAACACTGCATTGCTTGCTGCATTTGAACAATAGCCCATTATTTACTTTTCAATTGTACAAGTATATTCAGTGTGGATAATATCACTATTATCATTTGGCATCATTAAATAAACCATCATTAATCCAGTAATTTTCATGGTGCTCTTCAAAAATACACCTCATATAGTTTGTTAATTTACCAATTTATTATCCCTGAAAAAGAGTGAAGGTTGATCACTCCTTGATCATTATAGGGAGTGGAATTTGTCATAAATCCCATCCTCAAAACATCAGTATCATTTTACATCATTTTCAATCATACCAGTGTTTATTATTTATTATTATTATTTATTATGTTAATTAATATAAGGTCAAAAATGCATGTGAATGAAATTTTTTTGCTGAGTAATTTGTACTTAATGGAATGCTTTTATCTTTTTGTCCTTTTTTCTTTTTTAAGACAACAGCTCCTCTTACGTGTGCTACATCGTCAGATGGTCAAAGATCTTGGAATTGTTCAGTGGATGACTCAAAAAGGACATCCTCAAGACAAAGACAGATATTTTCCTACAGTCTAATAACAGTCGTGTACATTTTTATGTATATATAAAGCTATTATTATGTGGCTTTTCATTAAATAAACGTTGATAAATGTAGCCTTTATATGTCATATCCCGAAGCTAAAAGAGATAATGTTCCTGTAATAAAAGTCCAATGCATCAACACAGTACATGACACTCAGTATAGTAAAGGATGACCTATGTTACTAAACAGAATCTTTTTTCTTTTTTTCCAAGGCCACTTCATATATGGAAACATCCCTTGATGAATCCGATCTCACAGACTATAGTGATCGTGACTATGTCCCAGACTCTGAAGCAGGAAGTTCCTCTGAGCCTGATGAAGACACACCACTGTATCCAGTTGCGAAAAAGCCCCTGCCATCTCTGCGACATCCCATTTTATCTCTATCAAAACAAGATATTGATTCAGGAAGCCCAGAAAAAAGAGACACTGCAGTCAGCCCTAAGAAGAGGAACTTGATCACTCAAAGGAAGAGAAAGATCTCATCCCCCAGTCCACTAAAGAGCAACTCAAACACTCCTGAGAAAAGCAGAATCCAACAAATTTGTGACTCAATTAGAGTATTGCCTCACTCAAATTCTGAAACTCGTCGAGTGTACAACAAGAGGAACTACTGTCTCTTTTGCCTCCATCCCAGATCAAAAATTTCACGACACCTGGAAGCTGTACATGGGGATGAAGCAGAGGTTGCCCTAGCATTTCAGCATCCAAAGAATTCAAAAGAGAGACACAAAAAGTTGAACATTCTTAGAAAACGTGGAAACTTTGCCCACAACGCCAATGTTATGAGGGAGGGAGCTGGAGAGCTCCAGGCCTGCTACAGACCACGAGAGTGTAGACGTGCCTCTGAATTTATTCATTGTTTTCATTGTCAAGGACTTTATGCCAAGAAATCATTGTGTAAGCACATGAAAATCTGCCCAGCGAAGGAAGAAACTAGTGATGAATCCAGCAGTGGGAAGAGGCGAGTTCGATCCAAATGTGCCCTTAAAACTGCCATTTTGCATGAGATTAGTGAGGGCTTGAAGAATGTGATTTCCTCCATGACCTATGATGAGGTCACTCAGCTGATTCAAAATGACAAACTTCTCTTGCAGTTTGGACAACACCTGTTTGAGCTAAATGGGTCAAGAAAGAACAGACATGACTACATAAGGCAAAGACTTAGAGAACTTGGGCGACTATTACTTGTGGCTAAGAAGAAAACTCCCATCCGGAAGGCAGAGGAACTCATCTATCCTGCAAACTTCATTCATGTGATATCTGCAGTGAAAGAGTTGGCTGGGTACAATGCAGAGAACAACACATTCTGCACACCTTCCTTAGCCCTCAAAATTGGTAACAGCCTGGGTATAATCTGTGAGCTTGTAGAGAGTGATAATTTGTCCACAGTTGACAGAGACTGGAGCCTTGAAGAATTTGCTCGAGAATTCAAGACCATCAAACAATTCAGATGGAAGGGATTGATTACCAGAGGAGCAACAACATCTCTGAGAGAGTCAAAGTGGAATGCACCACAGATTATACCTCTCACTGAAGATGTCAAACTTTTGGACTCTCACATGGAGAATGTTAGAGTTGTTGCTAAAAGAATGCTGAGACTGTGTCCCTCTGCAAAGAACTATGCAACACTTGCCAAAGTGACACTTGCTCAGCTGATCATTTTCAACAGAAGAAGAGAAGGAGAGGTGTCAAGAATGGAGTTGGTCACTTTCAAAGCAAGGAGAAAGTCAGAACTCAATGAGGACATGGCCCTATGTCTTACCCCACTTGAGAACAAGATGTGTGATTTCTTCACCAGAGTAGAAATCAGGGGGAAACGAGGAAGAGGAGTCCCTGTGCTCCTAAAACCATCAATGGTGTCAGCTATGGAGCTTCTAGCTGACACTCGTGAGCAGTGTGGAGTCTCCAAAGAGAACATCTACATGTTTGCTAGACCAGGAGCATCATCAGCTTACAGAGGGGGAGAATGCATCCAAACGTTTGCAAGGGAGAGTGGTGCCAAACATCCCGAGGTCTTAACCTCAACAAGGCTCCGGAAGCACATAGCAACGATGTCTCAAATTCTTAATCTTCAAGAAAATGAAGCAGACCAACTTGCTGACTTTCTGGGTCATGACATTCGTGTGCACAGGCAGTATTACCGCCTTCCGCAGGGAACACTTCAGCTCGCCAAAATGAGCAAAATGCTTTTGGCAGTGGAGAAGGGGACTCTATCACAGTATAAAGGTCAAACCCTCGATGACATTGAGATTGATCCCGAAGGTATGGATACATGTGTGTATCTTAGTGTATATTAGTATAATATATTTAGCTCCGATGCTGGGGCAACCCATGGTTATTGCCTCATGAGAAATGCATCATCAGTACTCTTTAACAGTAAGGTAATGTTTATGCTGTATTTGGTAATTGAAGTCTAGAAATTAAGAACCATATCAATCTGTTTCAAATTGGAAGAATGCAAATGTAGTCTATCAGGTCAAATATGGATTATTTTCTCCTTAGATGTTGCGTACATGTATGTTCAGTTGATGTATAACATTACACTATACCAAATTGTTTTGATTTAATGTGCAACTGCAATAATGTGGGCAATACATTCAGAATTGACTTTTGGTTTTCCATCTTAAGGCTACAACTGCTGAGGCTATGCCATATTTTTTTTTAAATATTCTCTTACAATTTTTCCTCAGAAAAAGTTGATTCCACACAAGATCAGGACACGTCAAGTGATGAGGATGAGTCTGTTGAGTCGACCACTGAGGCAACAGGCGAAGACGGCCAGGAGCCACCAGAGACTACACCTTTACTTCCGACCACTGCTACCAGTTCCACTCCTCCCAGTGCTCTTCTCAATCAAGGTTTGTTTTCGCTTGGGTTAGATCTTTTTTTAACGGAAGAAAGTTATTATCTGCAATATAAACCTAACCTAATAAACCTGGTCTTACAGCTGAATACTGAGCCCTTTAAGTAATTTTGCAGCCAAACCATCCCAGCCACTCTGGCACTGTGGATAAGGTTTTGAATTGTGGTAAAAATAAAGGCACATATTCAGAGCTTCCTTTTTCGACTTAGGCTATTTAATGATAAATGGCCATACTAAAAACATACTAATCACTAATAACTGATCAGTAATATGTAGGAATGGGTATTGAGAAACAGCGCCGCTGCTCCCCAAACTCACACTCTCTACTTTAAGCAGCCAGAGTCGGGGACAAGCGAGGGACCCTCCATACATCTAACACACCCAGACATTACCACTGTTTACCATGCTTCGCTGCCGGTCTTGCTACCTACCTTTAACATAAATGTGTCTGTCCACTGCACTAACAGACAACTTGTCTGTCCGTGAGCTGTCAGTGTAGTTAGCATCAGTTTTAAGAACTTCTAATTTATGTTTCTAAATAATCCCATTCATCAGTGGATAGCAGAAGTCCCCAAGTCCAACCCATTCTCCATCGCAAGATGAGGGAAAATGACACCAGCCAAAACAGAAAGCAATGTAGCAATTGCTCATCTCTCATACAGGAAATTCAGGAAACAATTTAACTTATTTCTGAAAAAGTTTTAATAAAATAATTGTACCAAATTATGGAGAGTAGTATCAATATAAATATCGATAATTTATCGGTGTCGATAAGTATTACTGATATTGGTATCAATAAAATCCTAACGATACTCATACCTACTAATATGACAGATTAGGATTAATAGGATTAATTATTTGTCCTTACATAGTGACAGCAATGTGTCCAGTGATAGCCTAAAGAAGGGCATTATGGCAGAATCTGCACTGCAGTCTCTGTTGAGCAGCATTATGTTACGATCAAAGGCTGAACTTCATATTCACATTAGAACATGCTCTCCTTACTAAACATAGCTTAAAGTGCATGCAGATAATAACATTTAATGACTCTTGTCCCTAATGGGAAAGTTAGGCACCCACAGGTGACTTTTATCAGTTTGTGTATTTGTGTACAGCTGAAGATCTCAAAAGTGACATTAAAATGATTTGTCCTCAATCTAAAGGTTAAAATTCTGTTAAAAAGTAGTTTGATACTAAAATCTCTGATTAAAAAGTGTTTACAAATGCAGTTAACAAGTGAGTTTGGAGAAGAATCTTAAGTTTAAGTAGTAACACTGTAACACTTTGAAAAGTGCTTTAAACGTTACGTATTGTAACTCCAGATTCTATGAATAAAGGCGTAACCCTCTAAGAGCTATTGGTCGATATCGTGAAGATTTTTCTTTCTGTTCATGTCTATACAGTATATGACATCGTCAGGACCTGAGCTCTGCTCCCAAAAAGGCAGTACTTTCTTTGGCTAATGTCGGTGGAGCAGGGAGCCTGCTTTTTTTTTTTCTTTTAAACAAATTTAACTGTGATGCCTATTTGGGATTGTGTTTAAATAATTAAAAACCTTTGTAGCGACATCTAGCAGTCATGGTCTTCCATTATTGATCAGTTTACCTTGGTGTTGTCCTTGCACTTTGAACAGTAGTACTAAAAGAAAGCAGAGGTTGTGAATGCTGTTTTGGATGGACTGCAAAAAATGCTTTTAGTAATGAGATATTGACAACACCTCTATCTTTTCTTCACAGACAACAGCGGTAACTCCAAACGTAAGTGGGAAGACAGTGAGGTACACGCAGTTGAAAGACACATGATGCGCTTCATCCACACATGCAAGGTACCTCCAAAGATCGACTGCATTCGGTGTATCAATGCAGAACCCTATGCGCTCAAAGACCGAAACTGGACTGGAGTGAAAAATTATGTCAGAAATCGGATCACTGCCTTAAAGAGAAAGGCTTGTTCTCAGGACTCACGATAGCTATTTGTTGAAGTATACCTGTGTGAAGTATATCTGTTATCTTATTTTAGATTAAATTTAGTTAAATTTGTTTGTGCCCAAAGCCCTTCTTTCTTTTTATATAGCCAAAGTTCTTGGTTGTAGTTTGGAGCACAACCTGCTATTATCATGTTGCTAGCGAGACCAAGAAATTTTTCTCTGAACATTCTCTAGTCAAGTATGTTAACTGACTGCTGTCCAGATGTATTCATTTGAAAGCTAGCCAAGTTTGTGGCGACCTGTAATTTTGAAGGACATTCCATTTGAGCTGTGTGGCACTTGTACATGATATCCATGCATTATGTTACTAAAACACAAGTTAACAGCAAACGCAAGTCTGTTTGGTGCATTATTATTTCATGCAGATTTTCATTGTGGTGCTACTATGACATATTCAGTCTACCTCTTAATCTGCATTATTCCATGGTCTGGGTGAGTACTCTTTTCTGATTGGCCGACAGGTGTGTGTTAATTAAGCAATAGCTCACGACAGGCCGTGGTATCAACATTAAAGAGCACAGCTGTCAAAGCCTGCGCCTCCCCAGAAATGTAACTACAAGTCACGGAGATGCTTGGTGGCATCACATTTCCGGCTGCTCCTTCTTCTCCACTACAGCTTAAAGCCACTGGAACCTTGACTTATAGTAAAAAAAAAGCATATATGACTGTTTGGTTGTAAAAGGGACTAGAATTATTCCTTGTCATGACAACTGTAAGCTTTCGCTTTATAACCTTTTGATTTTGAGTGCAAAACTTCAACCAAAAAATTGCAAATGCTTTTATTTTATATTGTTGGCAAATGACCATGGTATAAGCAGGATGATCAACTTGTAGTTGTGCGTTAAATGGTTTTAAGGCACGACGTGAAAGCGAAGAAACACCTGACGTGAAGTGGATTGCTGTGCAAACCACACTACTCGTTGATTATCCCTTACTTAAAATCCAGCATTTCCTGTAGAAACTTGTAGAAAACCAACTGTTGTCGGTGGGCACACCTGAGTGGGCATACCTACATAAGACATGTAGGTATGGGAAGGATTAGCCAGTAGTTAAGCCATCATCCTTCTCTTTGCCAGAGGCTCCTGAGAGTTACAGCTGACTCCCTGAACAGATCTGCGATGTACTGATACTGTAGTGTGATTGTTATTGATGATGTCTTATATCAATATATATAATAACGGGGCACAAGATAACAGATTTCTGAATTTCAATTTTGCAAGAATTTAAACCACAAATATGAACACAGGAGATGACTTTATGTAAAGTTATACATT
Organism: Labrus mixtus; assembly: GCF_963584025.1. Classification (NCBI taxonomy): domain Eukaryota; kingdom Metazoa; phylum Chordata; class Actinopteri; order Labriformes; family Labridae; genus Labrus; species Labrus mixtus. The sequence goes on along the minus strand of NC_083619.1, from coordinate 29,943,671 downwards.
TATTAATAAAGTAAAGCACACTCAATAGTCAGGTAATATAAGTGAATATAGTATATACAAGAGGTATACCTATGGTTGAATTATGATGAATCAGTGACAACAGGAAGAAATTATGTGAACATACAATACTGATAATTAAAACAATATCTCGTGCAAACTGCAGTGCAATTACAGGAGTTCCATAATGGAAGACATGAACCATCAACAATGACAATAAAGGGGTGACAGTATAACTATCTGGAAAACTGACATAGATGAAAATTGAATAAAGAAATAGTCAATGGCTATACACTGTACAGCTATAGGGAGCTGTAATTAAGTGTGTGATATGTTGTGTACCATGTAGTACATTTATGCGTGATGCATGAATGATGCCCAGCAGACAATGATTATACGTACATCACCTGTAGCGTTCCAGAGGGAGATGAAGCATGCTGAGGCCGGGAGTCTGTAGGGAGTCCTGGCTCAATGAGTTACAGGTGGTTGGATATCTGACGTATGTTGAGAGTTGAGCTCAGCGGGCCTCAACAGGGTGAAATGTAGGCTGCAGCACAGTGAGCTAGACAAAGTTGTCAGTCTCTCAAGGCGAATGTATACCTACTCTGGAGGTTCAGATTCTTCAGGTAAACTCAGCAGGGTAGCTCAATAGTGGTGTTGTAGTAGGCAGGAGAAATGAACATTATGCAGGTTTTGGCATTAGCTCTGAAGCTAGTACTAACACGCTGCATCCCTTGCATGGAAGTGCTGTCATTACCATTAGCAGTCATTACATCTGGTTCACTAAGCATTGGGGGAGTGTCTTGAGATTTGCGCTTGTGCTTGTTTTTTACCTGACAGACAACATCAGACCACAGCTGACCAGGAGTGGAGACTTTCAGCCTAGCACCTTTGCTTTGCAGAGATCTGTGGTGAGCACCAGTGAGGATGTCTGTGGGGTCAGTCCCCAGTGAGACCCAGGAGAGGGTGTCAGCTAGGTCTGTAGCGAGTGCCGGTGGGGATACCTCCAGT
>NC_083619.1:29915163-29935163 GCF_963584025.1 Labrus mixtus | reverse complement strand
CACGTCTGGCTCCAAAAACAAAAGAAAAAACAAGAGAGGGCTTTCAAAATACCAATGGGTGACACCATATTGGCTACTTCCTCTTCTCATGTACATAACTTGAAATTAGAGTTCCTTTCAGGAGTTTTTTTTAGCAGAGTTTGCGTTTGTGTTTAATTTATAAGTTGGGCTGGATTCCCATGATCCTTTACCTTCTGGCCAATCTTGCCCTTGGCCAGCAAGTCCCCAGCTGTGATCTTTCCCTGCTGAACTCCGGCCTGCAGAGCCTCCAAGCCCGGGATATCCACCGCATCCTTCAGACCGCCCAACCTGGAAACCATGGCGTCCACGCCATCCTGAAGCATAGCGGGAGAACCCAGGGGGTTAGAGACACTTAAGAATAAGAGCACAAGTGTTTCTCATGGTCAGGACTTCTTGTTTTTAAGGGATTTACCTTCAGGGATGCTGGGATGCCTCGCTCCATGTTGCTGATGTCTTTCAGCATGCCCTCTGCCATCTTGCTCTCGTCTTTGGCGCTACTGCTCAGCCGGATTGCCTGGTTCTCCAAACCCTTCACCTGAGCTGAGGTCTGATCATATCTGCAAACACACAGAGGACACTAGCTGTAAGTATCAACACAGATTTACGAGTGTGTCTAAATTATTAACAGAAAAAAGGCCGGCCCTAGAGTGCCATTTAGACGGACAGAAGTGACTCACTCAGTTTTCAAGGCTCCGATAAGTTCTTTGACTTTGTTCTCTTTGTTCATGAGAGTGCGGACCAGAGCCAGACTCTTCTCTGAGTCACTCAAAGCGTCATTGGCGTTTTTCTCCACAGAGTCAGCCTTCGTCTGGTGTCTGCAGGAGAGACAGGAAATAGTTAGGACACAGACATCTTTAAAGTGATTTGCATGGCCTCTTGTTAATTAATCAAACAGAATGAAATGATTGTGATGTTCTTACATATTAGCCAGACTGTTGGCCGTTGTCACCAAAGAGGAGAGGCTGTTTGATCCCAGTGGAGCATCTCCAAGAGGAAACTCCTGACAGGAAGGAAGAGACAGAGCAGGTTTTAGAAAAAAACAAATCTTACATCCTCATCCTCACCACCGAGAACATCTTACTCCTTGGAAAATAATGAACAAGATTAGGAAAGTGACGCTAATTATAAATAATGGGGTGTCTCAATTTTTGAGAACTAACCCCCTTAGTCCCTTAAAGTATGAGCCCATATGAATCTGTTAACTATCACCAAGATCCATCATCCTTCTTCATTACTATCGAAACAGAGAGTTTCCAAAAGTAATATAGGAGGTAGAGCCTTCAGTTATCAGGCCTGCTCGTGGTACCTACGGTCTCTAAATGTACTATGGGAGGTAGAGCCTTCAGTTATCAGGCCTGCTCGTGGTACCTACGGTCTCTAAATGTACTATGGGAGGTAGAGCCTTCAGTTATCAGACCTGCTCGTGGTACCTACAGTCTCTAAATGTACTATGGGAGGTAGAGCCTTCAGTTATCAGGCCTGCTCGTGGTACCTACGGTCTCTAAATGTACTATGGGAGGTAGAGCCTTCAGTTATCAGGCCTGCTCTTGGTACCTATGGTCTCTAAATGTACTATGGGAGGTAGAGCCTTCAGTTATCAAGCCTGCTCGTGGTACCTACAGTCTCTAAATGTACTATGGGAGGTAGAGCCTTCAGTTATCAGGCCTGCTCTTGGTACCTACAGTCTCTAAATGTACTATGGGAGGTAGAGCCTTCAGTTATCAGGCCTGCTAGTGGTACCTACAGTCTCTAAATGTACTATGGGAGGTAGAGCCTTCAGTTATCAGGCCTGCTCGTGGTACAGTCTCTAAATGTACTATGGGAGGTAGAGCCTTCAGTTATCAGACCTGCTCGTGGTACAGTCTCTAAATGTACTATGGGAGGTAGAGCCTTCAGTTATCAGACCTGCTCGTGGTACAGTCTCTAAATGTACTATGGGAGGTAGAGCCTTCAGTTATCAGGCCTGCTCGTGGTACCTACAGTCTCTAAATGTACTATGGGAGGTAGAGCCTTCAGTTATCAGGCCTGCTCGTGGTACCTACGGTCTCTAAATGTACTATGGGAGGTAGAGCCTTCAGTTATCAGGCCTGCTCGTGGTACCTACAGTCTCTAAATGTACTATGGGAGGTAGAGCCTTCAGTTATCAGGCCTGCTCGTGGTACCTACAGTCTCTAAATGTACTATGGGAGGTAGAGCCTTCAGTTATCAGGCCTGCTCTTGGTACCTACAGTCTCTAAATGTACTATGGGAGGTAGAGCCTTCAGTTATCAGGCCTGCTCGTGGTACCTACAGTCTCTAAATGTACTATGGGAGGTAGAGCCTTCAGTTATCAGGCCTGCTCTTGGTACCTACGGTCTCTAAATGTACTATGGGAGGTAGAGCCTTCAGTTATCAAGCCTGCTCGTGGTACAGTCTCTAAATGTACTATGGGAGGTAGAGCCTTCAGTTATCAGACCTGCTCGTGGTACAGTCTCTAAATGTACTATGGGAGGTAGAGCCTTCAGTTATCAGGCCTGCTCGTGGTACAGTCTCTAAATGTACTATGGGAGGTAGAGCCTTCAGTTATCAGACCTGCTCGTGGTACAGTCTCTAAATGTACTATGGGAGGTAGAGCCTTCAGTTATCAGACCTGCTCGTGGTACAGTCTCTAAATGTACTATGGGAGGTAGAGCCTTCAGTTATCAGACCTGCTCTTGGTACCTACGGTCTCTAAATGTACTATGGGAGGTAGAGCCTTCAGTTATCAGGCCTGCTCTTGGTACCTACGGTCTCTGAATGTACTATGGGAGGTAGAGCCTTCAGTTATCAGGCCTGCTCGTGGTGCGGTCTCTAAATGTACTATGGGAGGTAGAGCCTTCAGTTATCAGGCCTGCTCGTGGTACCTACAGTCTCTAAATGTACTATGGGAGGTAGAGCCTTCAGTTATCAGGCCTGCTCTTGGTACAGTCTCTAAATGTACTATGGGAGGTAGAGCCTTCAGTTATCAGGCCTGCTCGTGGTACGGTCTCTAAATGTACTATGGGAGGTAGAGCCTTCAGTTATCAGGCCTGCTCGTGGTACCTACAGTCTCTAAATGTACTATGGGAGGTATAGTTAGGGCTTGCTTAGGCTTGGACCAGCACCAGAACCCTACCAGTAGGGTAGTCATGATACCAGATTTTAAACTTCAACATTTTTCTAGTAAAAACCAAATAATATCGATACCTGTGTGATATCGCAGCAGCAGAAATAGAAGTCCCAGGTACCCAGTGTTCGGTCATTTGATGCTTTTGATAAGAAAAATTTACAAGCAAACTCACGACTCTGTCTAGATTGCTGATACATTGTTTTTGGTACTGCACCCGCTTTTGGTTGAAAATATGACTGAAGAACTGAAGTATTTTTGAAGCTCTGGTAGTTTTTAGTTACTCTTGCGGATCAAAATTAAAAAAAGATTGCATTGATTTAAAACATTGGATTGTTTTGACAACCTTAGCTCCTTGTTATACGGCTATAGGTTGAGACTGCAGGTGGACCTGATACACTGAGCTCAGGCAAAGTATTGGTGCTATAGCATAGTTTATCACCACACACTGCTGATACAGTCTGGAAAGTGGCACATAAAACCTGCACTGTGCTATTTGAAGTTTTCTTTGACTGGCCGAAGTTTGTTGACCATTGCATGACTTTTAAACGAGAGTTAATGTCTTACAGCTGATCTGAGGTCTTGCTTGGCCTGTTCCAGTTTGCGTTTCATCTCCCTTATCAGGGTCTGAACGTCGTCCACTTTGTTTTTGTACGTCTGCTGTTGTTGTTTGATGTTGTCAGCTGCGTCGGCGATGTTTTGGATGTCCTGCCCCTCGGCGAGCTGACTCTTACTGATAGACGAAAGACGTTTCTGCAGGTTCTTCTCCTGCCCTATTGGACACAGGAGGTATGATGTCATTAGCATCAAACTGGTTATGTAGGTACCATGTATTTAGTAAACAATGAATTAAAAACAGTGCAGTGATTTGATGAAAACAAAACTATTCTTACTTAGATTAGCCTCTGAGACTCGGAGTGGAGAAAATAAGTGTTTTCTGCACCATGCAAAAAGCATTGTCCAATTCAGTATTCCATTTGGAAATGGTGATTTATTTATTTAAAGTTACAATATGGCCATCACATCACCAGATTGATTTTAATCAATACAAGAAGCTTCTACACCTCCAATACAAGAAATAAAACAAAGAAAAGAAGCTAAACTCCCAACACGGTCGTGTTACACCTGACTACAATAACCTGGAGTGTTGGCTTTATGCTCAGTGTAAAGAGCAATGGCTCCCAGTGTTTGGTGTTGGAATTAAACATACAAACATAAAAAAGACATAATCCAAGAGCGTTCCCTGCGGTTTCGAGAGAAGAGACTTTCTCCTCCTAACACTTGAACCAATGACAGAGAGTGTGTCTGACATCACGTCTCACCTGCCAGGAGCTCGGCGTCGGCCTCCAGGTCCCCCACCAGCTCCTCCGTGGCTCTCAGAGCGGCCTCCATCTCTGCACTGTTGGCTGGTTTCCCTCCCCACTTCATGTCCGAGAACAGAGACTCCAGGTCCTTCAGTTTAGCAGTGTACGTCTCCATCTGAAACACAGAAACAAAACATCACTGAAGTCTCCATTTTCTTCTCATTTTTAGGTTTTGATCATTTATTAACTGTAAATTATGTATTTAAGGATCAGTACATGTAGCACCACAGAAGAAGATGAACACCAGTTCACCAAACTTGAACTGTACCTTTGTTTTGATAGGGCTGAAGCAGACGGGGCAGTTGGACCGATGGCACCTTAGACCCTCGAAGCCAGTTTTGCACTGACAGCGACCCAGATCATCGCACTGTGCGGACTCGGAGCCCTGAACGTCACAGTTACATGCTGGTCCCAACAAAAAGAAGACAGAGAAACAAACATGAAAGAAGAAATTCAACAACTTTTTGGACCTTTTCGTCATTCAGAGCCTGAAATATGGCCGAGGTTTAATAAAACCAAGATTCCCGTTTTAGGGACGGAGCATTGTCTTATTTAAACCTCTGCCTTCGTTACTCGCCAAGAGCTAAGGACGTAAAGTGGCGTTCTCGCTACCTGGCGTGTTTTTTTTTCTACTAAGCTGCTCTGTCTTTATTAATTTCACAAAGAAAGATCCACTCGATAATGATGAGTTAAATATTGTCAGTCGTTCTTACGTTTGCAGGCGTCGCTCGCTCGGCTGTGGTAGTAACCTCGCTCACACTCCTCGCAGCTCCGCCCCCTCGTGTCGTTCACACACTTCAGACATTCGCCGCTGATGCGATCGCAGCTTCCCTCCACGTTGATGTCGATGTGGCCGTTGCATTGGCAGGGCCTGCAGGGTCGCTGCACGCCGGCGCCCCCTGCAGGGTTACCGTAAAAACCCTCCTGACACACGTCGCAGCGGAAACCTGAGGAGAGATTATTCATTTGTTGTTCATATTAATGATGTCATGAAGAGAAGTACAAAGTGATAAAGATCTTTAGAACCAGAAGCGACCATATTAGGACAGCTCCACCCTGTAATGTATTGACCTGAAGTGAACCCAAACTCACAGGACACAAATGAAAACCCCCACTCTTCCTGTTTGCTGATGACAAAAGCCATTCATTTGATTAACTGTTTGGACCTGTTGAACGAACTGTCTTAACCAACGTAGTCCATTTCTGATATAAAGGAATTTCGGTTCAATTCCTGAATCGCATATATGTATCCATGACATCAAGACTAACACTTTCATGCAAGTTAGATTCCGCTACGATCATCTATGACGAACTTGGATATTGAAAAACTAAATCACATTACCTGATGAACTCTACTTGAGTCTTACGTGGAGCACTACTGCCCCCTAGTGGCAAGAGCGCTGTACCGACCTGAGTTTCAGGACGGAGGTATTACGATAGTTGATATGTGATTTTGTCCTAGTTATAAACTTAGTATTTCAAGATATGATTTTATACCCTTCATACTGTATTAATGTGTTTTTGAATGTTGAATGGTATAATGATGATTTCATTCCCATACAGGCAGAAATCGTCTAACTGTCTTCCGGTTGGACGTAATGTCTATTTCATTGCATAATTGTTTTAAATGTTTAATGTCTGAGATAATTCTACATACGAATATTGACATGGTGATGTTCATGTGATCAAAGTTCTTATTTATGCTCTTAATAAGTAAAGAACTCGGAGTGAATTAAAGTAATAGATAAACGTCGAAGGCGGGTTAGATATTAGGCCCCGCCCCCTCGTAAAAGTCATCTCCAGAATAAAGCAGCTCGTCTCTTCTTCGAAAATTCTTCTCTTCTTAAGTTTTTCTTCACCCTCTCAGACGTCTCTTGTTAATTCTTGTTTCGAACCACTTTGTTTCTTTAAGTTTTGCCAACGCGAAACTCTTTGAATTTAAGTCCGGACTCGCAGGACCTGCAGACCTCGAATCCAACTTAAACCAACCCTGATTCTTCATGCCCGCATCCTAAGGCTTTTTCCTACAGCCTAAGATTGAGAGCCTCTGTCTTTTTCTCCTTTCTGAAGTATTGATCATTCGTCTTCCAGAACATTATTTTCTCTATTCTCACATTTGACTACAAGAGACCATTGAAGTCAAGTGAGGATCAACGAGCGTCCATCCTGAAGAACGTTAATTAAGACTCTTTGAGCCGCTGAGAGAAGGACCCATGGACGACTGTTGGACCGCTGTGTTTTTCTTCAACCCATCTCATTATCGACTCCGACCGGACCTGCTACGGCGGTTATCGTGGACCACCGGCATTCCTGATCCGAAAGAACTCGACAGGAAGTCTTGGTATCACAGAGTTCAATTGAACACTACGTCTCAGTAAGAAGCGTTCTGATTATGAGGAGTGTGTGTCAAAGCCTCAGAGTCAACTTTCATCAAATTTATTAAGTATTCACATTATATCACTGTCGTAATTATATTCTTTGCCTATTCATTTCCTTTAAACATTTTCTGTTCATCATCTTTCTTTATTAAACTTCTATATAAACTTTCAGTATTTGTCTGTGTAATTTTATGGTTTTTACTGCTTGAGAATTCATTTTATTCATAATAAAAGTAGTTAATCCACAACAACCCTCTTGTCCATATATAGTCGCTTCCTTCGTAAACCACGGCTTGATTCTGTGACACGAAGTGACAGACGGAGATATTCATTGTTGGGTTCAATCAGTTGGAACATTTGAGTGTTTGAGTTGGAGTAAGGGTCCTGAGGGGTACCTGTGGTCCCGGTGGGGCAGCCGTCACATCGGGGCTGCAGTGAACCAGCAGCCAGCGAGCAGGACACTCCGTCGGGACAGGGACACTTCACACAGGACCGGGGGCTCCAGGGGTCTCTGTAGAAGCCATTTGAGCAGGGTGTCTCGTCGGCAGAGTAACAGTCTCCGGTCAGAGGGTCGCAGCTGCCTCCTCTGCAGCTGCACGGCTCACAGGTGCTGAACGCTCCGTCTGAAGGGGCGCTGCGTCTGAACCCGGCCGAGCAACTCTCGCAGAAGTCCCCCTCGTACCCCTCCGGACAACTGCAGGTCTGAACCCAGCGTGCCGGGACGCCATCTCCAAGCCGAGCAGACATCAGCTTCACGTCGTCAATGTAACCTCGTCCTGAAAGAAAAACAACAGGTGTTGCAGCGATGGAAGCGGGCAAGAGAAGTGGTTCAGATAGAAGTGATTGTACCCGACCTAAAAAGCCTCTGCATGTTTCTAATAAGCTCCACGAGCAGAAACGTGCTCAAACTAGGATCAATATTGGAGATGCTTTTGAAAAATGGAGAGAGGTTAGAACACAGAAAGGTTTACAGACCCATGCAGAGCTGGATAAACACTGAAGCTTCAGAGTCCACCACATGGTGACCTGAGTGAGCATGGACTCTAGAGAGGGGGGGGGGGGGGGGGGGGGGGGCTCTCTATGATGTTTAGAGACTGCAGTACCCATTTTAAACACTAGGGGTCAGAGTTACATACTGCTCCTTAAGTTATTTTTAATAAAGTGAGGGAACACATGAAGAAAAAAAAACAGAGAAGGAGCTCACCGTTCTCTCCAAACGTGGCTCTGATCTTGATGGCGGTGACGTTCTGGAGGAGCGTCTGGAACTGGGCTGAGGAGATCTGAGGCCTCCACCTGCTGGTGGGCTGATCGTCCAGTCTACACACACACAAGTTCACAGTTAACACATTTTTACACACTGATGCACATTCATCTGCTGGTGTTCGTAACATCCTTTCAATAAACTTGTATCTTTTCAAAGTAACGCTCCTTGTTTTTGTTACTTCTTCTGTTTTTTCAGTTTCAAAGTAAGATGCAAAATAACAAATGTCCGAATCAGATAAAAGATTAAGGTCGATATCACTACTGCTATGTTTGAAAATGTGGTGCTGCCATCTAGTGAATCGTCTCTAAAAGTGCATCATGTCGTCTGAGCCTCAGCCTTTTATCGGTGACTCAGACGAGATGATGATTATAATCCTCTGAACGCTCACACTAGACGACTTTAGAAGAAAATGCACTTTTTTTATAAAGTGTAGTTTACTATAATTATCGGAGAATGTTCTTGTCCTTGTGACACAACAAGCAGACCGAGATGTTTCAGGCAGTTTGTCGTCACTCTCTGAATCCATCAGGTGAGTTTGTGTGTTTGAGGTTTCTCGGTAGGTACCATGAGGTTTGTTTGGACTCGCTCTGATTTACTAAAGACAGATTCCTGGACTCTGACACGCAGGTATGTGCACACCTGAGTGAAAGAATAATATTTGACTTGGAGCGATGATGAGGAGAGACTGTAAACACAATGTGACGTCATCCTCTGGTTTGTATTCAAGTGTCGGGGATTCAGAGCGTCGACATTTTGATTCCTCGGAGCCGGGAGAGAACATATGAAGAAGGGACTCGTGAAGGACTTCACTACGCTAGTTTCTGACTCGTGATGGGACCAGAGCTTACTGAATGAACGAGAGATTGAGACCATGAACTCATGAGGAAAATATTCACTGAGGGATTAAATCAACTGAAGATGAACAGACGTCCTCTCCCTCTGCTGGACATTAGACAGAATGCAGATTAAGGCACTTCTGCAGGTGTGAGTCCTCACCTGAAGCTGTATCTGATCTTCTGTCCACAGGGGACGATGGAGCGCAGGTCACCCAGCGAGGCGGACACTTTGAGGCCGGAACCTTCCAGAATCACGTCGCTGGTGGACGGGTGGCGGACGCCGCGGTCCAGACGCAGCGAGAAGGAAAAGTTCTGAGCGTAACTCAGCAACTGATTCCCCAGGTAAGGAGCTGTAGGAGAGTAGAGAGACACGGCCGGTCAGGAAGGAGGCGAGGAAAGGAAGAGAAGAAGAAGAAGAGGGAGGAGGAGGCATTTAAGGATGAAAGGAAAGGAGGAAGGAGGCGACAGGTAGGAAAGGAAAGGAAAAGAAGAAGGAGGAGGTATTTAACGAAGAAAGGAGAGGAGAAAAGGAGGTGACAGGGAGGAAAGGAAATAAAATTAAAGGAAAGAGGAAAGGAAAGAAAGGAGGTGAAAAGATTTGACGAGGCGAGGCGAGTCTTAAGGAATTTCGAAAAGGGATGAAAAGGATTTAGGAGACGAAACAAGGGAAGAAGGACCGTGAAGAAGAAATGATTGGTGCAAGATAAAAGGGGCGGGGTTTGATCTCACCTGGGGCGTGCAGGTACATGGGCAGGCTGTTTTTGGAGATCACCTCCAGGTCCTGGTGTGTCGGTGACCAGCGGAAGTGAACGTTGTCAGGGGTGTGGCCTTGAACCGTCGCTGCCTTCCAACCATCCATACCTGAAAACACAAGTCGGTCGGTAAACATTTTCCTCTTTTACTTTGAAATTCAACCCATTAATATCACTGTCAGAGTCTTTTATTGTGAAGCAGGGAGGTGACAGGTTACCAGTGTTGAAGGTGGAGGTCACGTTGTAGGCGGAGTAACCGGACTGTGCCGAACACGCGCTGCTGTGGCCGTAACAGAAACACGGCAGGGTCCGACTCCCAGAATCCTCTCTGGGCTGACGGCTGCAAACCACAACAGGAAGTCAAAGTTAAAGTACCAAAATGAAATCAATGATCAGTTTCAGTGCAGCGACCGCTGTGACTTTGAGGTTAGTTTTTCCATCCGACAGGAAGTACGTCTCACCTTTGCTTGCAGCCGTTTGGTCCGATTGGTCCGTCCGGGCAGCGGTCGCATTTCTGTCCTGTGACGCCCTCTTTGCAGCTGCAGCGCCCCCTGCTGTCACATGTGTTACTGGCAGAGCCTGGATGAAATGTTAAGAAAAGTTTACACATCTAGCATCACTGAGCAGCTTTCAGAGTATCAGGACTGTTTTCTTAAGACAGGTATATTTATCGCGTTCTCTTACCTGTGGAGTTGCAGCCGCAGGGCGTGCAGCTCAGTGCTGCCCCCTCCTGGTAGAAGCCGGCCTTGCAGCGCTCGCAGTGCCTTCCTTCAGTGTTTCCCTGGCAGTCGAGGCAGTGCAGCCCCCAGGTGTCCCGAAGGCAGTACCGAGATTTCCCATTGCAGTTACAATGTAGCGTCGCTGTGGGAGGAGACAAGGAGGACACGTTAGTTTGATTTGATCAAGTCAAAAATATCTAATTTCATTTAAAACGAAAGGAGCAACAAGGCATGCTATGTTGAAGTGCTTCTCTGAGGTTAGAACACAGAAAGGTTTACAGACCCATGCAGAGCTGGATAAACACTGAAGCTTCAGAGTCCACCACATGGTGACCTGAGTGAGCATGGACTCTAGAGAGGGGGGGGGGGACAGCTCTCTATGATGTTTAGAATTCAGACTGCAGTACCCATTTTAAACACTAGGGGGCAGAGTTACATACTGCTCCTTTAAACTGATTTGTCCAGGTAATGCTGCCAATGCAGCGAGCAACATTTAAGTTTCTTGAAGTGGGATGAAATGTTTTATTGCAAGAAACTTAAAGTCAAAGTTTAAGGAACATTGTGGAGTCTGAATTATTAGTTTCCCGTCTCCCCTCTGAGTTTAAATCTGAGCGACGACTGCTTCAAAGTTGTTTACAGAGAGTGAAGCTCTTTGTGTGTTTTGTGGTTTGTTCAGAAATTTCAGAGAGAGCTGCTCCTCTCAGACCGAAGCCCTGCAGACAAATCCAAAGACTCCACCGAGTCCCACCCAAAGCAGCCAACGCCCAAAGGTGTGTCTGCAGCGAGCACACACACAAAGAGACCTGACAGGACTTTGTGCTGCAGCGAGACACCGGCTGCTCTTCAGCTTCATGTATCTCCTCAGAGTTTCAACAGGCTTCTGCTTGTTAGAGCTGAGAGCAGAAACAAGAGATATCACACCCATGAACAGAATTTAACGGTGACGACAGACGGACAGAAGAATGAAAGAGCCTGAATCTGCCTGAGTGCTGTAATCTTTACCCCTAACATTTCCATAGTAGCTACCTTGCTATGATTGATAACAAGTTAAGCCCTGCGTACACTTTACGACTTTGTGCCGATTCAGAAACGGTTTTTGAGTTGCGCGACGGCCAAACCCCGTTCGATCAGCTACTCCCGATCAGTCAGATTCATTTTCTGACATGTTTGATATTTCCGTCCTATAACTGCACACACTCACACAGTGAGAGCAGAACCACGCGCTGAATCCCCGATGCAAGCTCCACACAGAGAGAAACCTGTCAGACGGGGATTCAAACCAGGAACCTCCTCGCTGTGAGGCGACAGCGATAACCACTGGACCACGGTGCTGCCCGACAGTCAAGCTCGGGCATAGGCCTGCATGCTGCTGTAGCCACCTCACTTGTTTCTTAACCAGACAAAAAAGAAGACACATGGTCCAACAGTCTTTGTCGACTTATCTACATTATATTTGTGTCCTTGTGTGACGTGACCCGCTGTAGTTTTCTGTAGTAAAGGTCTACAGAGATTGACTTCTGTAAGCGTCCAGAGGAGTTCAAGGTGTGTCTCTTTGTTTTTCCTGACCGTTGGATCACTCACACTCTGTGATTCAGGGATTCCTGCGGACTCTACCTGCTCGCTGTGAGCGGTTCAGAGTCCCTGAGGAGGTGAGACATCATGACTCACCGTGTGATAAGACTTAATGATCGTCTGAGCGCACCGCCGGCGGCCATGAGCTCTGGAATTACAGCATTTTCCAGCATGTGTCTGATTCCTCTACGAACATGAAAACACATGAGGAGGCCTCGGAGTTTTCTTCGCCCCGAGGGAAGGGAAAACAAGTAACACCAACGTTCAAAGGAAATAAAGACTATCTCTGAACTAGGTTTATACTGCCTTCAAAATAAAAGGCCCCTCTAACAGCATAAAGACAATCAACACAGTTTTTTTTACGTCGTATGAAGCTTGTATTGGTATCTCACCCGCCATCTTTCCCCGAATACCAACGCACACAGGTGCAACATAATGACGCCCTGAGTGGGCACAGTTTCACAGCAACACAAACTAATGACAACCAATCAGAGGCGGGGACAGTTAATCCAAAATGTTACTCCGTTACTTCACCTCCTCTGACGTCAGTGTGTTTTCTCATGATCAGCGTCATGACATCACTGCTGTTCTGTGTTCATATCACTCGTGCTTCATCGCTGGAAAGCTACGCTTCTTGTGACTCCGACCGTGTAAGCCGTTTAAAGACCCGACCAACACAGCAGCCACAATCTACGCATTTGTCAGACCACCGACAGTCAAGCACCTCTGAAGGTCGACTGAACTCTTCAGGTCCAAATATTCCAACAAAAAATGTCCTGCTGCTTAATCCAAACTCATCACAGCCATAAAGATCCTAAGATTGAGTCAAAATGTCCGCCGCTGTTCAGCTATTTCCTCTGTAGTAATTCATGACACCTCATTGACCAATCAGGACCTTCCACTCACTGCTCGTTGGCTACTAGCCAATGAGAGTGTGAGGAGAACCAAGACTTTCTCTCCCCTCTTTGGTCGACACCACACCTGATGTCACAAATCATTTTCCAAATTAACGTCCACCTTGAGAAGTCATTTTAACGGACGTGTGTGCGCTCGACATGATACTCGCTGTAACAAGGAGAAAAAGAACGCCAGGAAAGGATCGCTCTACTACTTCATCCTGAAGAAACACGATTCATCTTTTAGATTGACCGAAGCACGAATGAGTGTTTAAAGCTGACGAGGGAACATTGAGCTTCTCTGAATCTTCATGAAAACACATTGTAGATATTTACTCATCGTCAGTCAACTGAGCTGAACTCTAACGTGTCATTTCAACTGTAATTACTTCCCACCCTGAGGGGGAGGCAGCTCAGGCTCAGCCTCACCCACACAGGAGAATGGGGGGGGGGGGCTCATACACAGGTGAGGGGAGGACAGCCCCACCCTTATAGGAGACAGGAAGATTTCATTTTAATTCAGAATCTTTCCCTGAAACGGAATCTCTTAAAACTGCCTTAAATTTTGGATTTAATCAAAACGACACCAAAACATTTATGGATCAAGACCGAGTCAAGACCAAGACCAAGGCAGGGTGAGACCAAGTCAAGACCAAAACATTTAGGGATCAAGACCGAGTCAAGACCAAGACCAAGGCAGGGTGAGACCAAGTCAAGACCAAGACATTTAGGGATCAAGACCGAGTCAAGACCAAGACCAAAGCAGGGTTAGACCAAGACCAAGACCAAGACCAAGACATTTAGGGATCAAGACCGAGTCAAGACCAAGACCAAAGCAGGGTTAGACCAAGACCAAGACCAAGACCAAGACATTTAGGGATTGTAACCGAGTCGAGACCATGGCAGGGCGAGACCGAGGCCGACTTTGAGTACTAACACAAACTTTTCTGCAGCATTCCTTTAAAATGTGATCAGGGCCTCAGCTCGTCAGGCAGGCAACTGCTTGGGGCCCCAGACCAGCAGGGGGTCCAGGGGGTCTCTGAGGGTTCACAAACTTTAAACCAAAGCAGTGGCCCAATATGTGCAAATTTTGCAACGACAGTAGGAGACCTCCCTAAGGGGGGCCCCATCTGACAGCACTCGCTCCTGTCGCCCTGCTGAGCGCTGCAGCATGATTGATGTGAAAACCAAAGTTCATCAATGAACGTCAACAAAGAAACAAGAAGAGGAAGCATCGTCTGACAATAAAGATTTTTCAATCCAATCCAAACCGTTTGAAAGCTCTAACTTTTTTTTTTTTATTCTCTGAAAGACGTCGACTCAAATCTCCCGTTAACTTTATCCTTGACACTTCAACTTCCTTTCCCAAACATGACATCTCTTTTTTATTCTGAATTAATCAAAATAAATTTTTCTCCAGTTCATCGAGACTTAACTATTAAGATTTACTAATTAATCGCTAACTCGATGATTGATTCAACTTTTTTCTGAACATTTTTAAAGATTCTTCATTCAAGTTAAATTCCTTTACTCTTTTTATTCTCCACATTTAGACTTTAATCTCTTTTTAATCTGCCACATGACCCCTTCCCCCTACCATCGATCACCCCCTTCAATCATGAAATATTAAGAGAAATACTTGAGCTGTTGATTATCTTTAAATCCATCGTGTATTATCTGGAACATGAGAGAGAAAAGCGAGAAAAGACATGCTCCCCTCCTCTGCTTCACGTTGAACCGTCAGAATAAAGCCGGTAAAACACTCAGGTACTCACAGTAGTGTGTGTATGTGGCCTGGACGGCGCACAGTGCAGCCAGGATCCCGCAGAGAGAAACCAAACAGCTGCTCCCGTTCATCATCGAGTCCGTTAAAAAAAGTATATCTGATAAGATCTGCTCCGAGCGGAAAAAAATCAAATGTGATGCAAACAGTCAGAGAGAGACGCTTTTTATGTCCTCTGCTGCTGCAGGCCTGGACACGCTCACATACTGAGACACACACTCACTGTGATTCACACACACACACACAGTCAGAGGATATGACGGCAGCAGTGTGTGTGTGTGTGAGTGTTTGCCGGCACAGTTGGGCGTTGTTCTGCACAGTTCTCTGGGACTCTTCCATCATATTTACATTTTCACAACACAAAGACGTTTCACAGGACAGAAATAAAAAGTTCAGATCCTGAAGAGAACACTGGCTCTGTTCATCAAGTGGAAAATATCACGTTACATTACGTCCTGATTAAGAGCCTCGTCTGAGTAAAGATCAGACTGAAGACATCGTAAAACACCACGGTGCAGCTTTATCAGTCTTTACGACACATCAGGAGGGGAAACACAAACTGAAAGATTCAATCAAAGTTGAAGCAGAGTCAGGAGGAGGAAGAGAAGAAACTAAATAAATATAAATTCACACCCTGTGTTTCCCCGTGATGAAGAGAACATTCTGGTTGTTTTCTGGAGATCTCGAGAACATTAAAGCTCCAATCAGTGAGCTGTGTAGTGAGTGAAATGATAAAGGTATCTTACTATCTGATCATTAAGGAAACATGTTGAAGTGCTGGCTTCTCTGACAACAATGCAGCAGCCAGTATGTCCTCCTTCTAACTTTAGATTCTGCTCCTGAATGCTCTGGATTTGTTTGGACCAGAGAAGGTAGGCGCTTTTAAGACCCCCCCACACGGCCGTTTTGGACGCCCCTCGGTTTGCCAGATATGAGAGCAGTTATCAGGTCTCTCCAATGTTCTGAGTTTGGACTGCAGTACCTGTTTTAAACACTAGGGGTCAGAGTTACATACTGCTCCTTTAACTCCGTTGTTAACGACGGAATTTTCTGCAGCATCGTGTTTCCTGTGTGTGTGTCTGTGTGTGTGTGTGTGTGTGTGTGTGTGTTTCTGTGTGTGTGTGTGTCTGTGTGTGTGTGTGTGTGTGTGTGTGTGTGTGTGTGTGTGTGTGTGTGTGTGTGTGTCTGTGTGTGTGTGTCTCTGTGTGTGTGTGTGTGTGTCTGTGTGTGTGTGTGTGTGTGTGTGTGTGTGTATGTGTGTGTGTGTATGTGTGTGTGTGTGTGTGTGTGTGTGTGTGTGTGTCTGTGTGTGTGTGTGTGTCTGTGTGTGTATGTGTGTGTGTGTGTGTGTGTGTGTGTGTGTGTGTCTGTGTGTGTGTGTCTCTGTGTGTGTGTGTGTCTGTGTGTGTGTGTCTCTGTGTGTATGTGTGTGTGTGTGTGTGTGTATGTGTATGTGTGTGTGTGTGTCTGTGTGTGTGTGTGTGTGAATCAGCTGTTGCCTCCAGCTCTGATTTTTGTATCTTTTGTAAAAAGTGTTTCCTGAGGCTGCAGCCGACACACCTTGAACCTCAGACTCATCATGATCCACCACACACACGCGCACAGAGACACGCCCGGCTTGTTCCTGTTACCGTGTCAACGCCACACCCTGAACACACACACACACACACACACACACACACACACACACACATTCACACTTGGCTGGATGTCGGAGTTACTCAACTCTGAGTTCACTTTTCAGCTACACACACGAACAATCTGTGACTGACTAAAGTTCACCCTGGGTCAGACCGATCCGGATCAGTTCACACACCCTGGGTCAGATTGATCTGGATCAGTTCATACACCCTGGGTCAGACCGATCTGGATCAGTTCGCACACCCTGGGTCAGACCGATCCGGATCAGTTCACACACCCTGGGTCAGACCGATCCGGATCAGTTCACACACCCTGGGTCAGACTGATCTGGATCAGTTCATACACTTTGCTTTGGTCCAATATGAGGCTTGAACGAGAGCTCAGGGTCGATCCAGAGTCCCGAATATTAAAACTCACTGACTCTGTCAAGAGAAACTCCATCGTTAAAATGAATTCATAATTCAGAGACGAGCTGTCGTAAAGTCCAAACTAACCGAGACCAAGACAAACCTGAGATCAGGGTGCTCCGAGACCAAGACACCAAAAAATGCTTCACAGACTTTTTCACGTTGTTTTCCAGGCACACACTGAAAATGGCACCGCGACCCACCTCTGGGTCTCGACCCACCAGTTGAGAACCACTGCTTTAGGCCACATCACTAATGAGGAAGGCAGTGTCACCCGTCTGTTCCTGCAGGGGGCGCTGGAGTCCCATCGACAGGCTGAGAGCTGGAGCTGAGGCGGGTTTTAAACCTCCTGACAAACCGTTACACCGCGCCCACCTGTCAATCAGGTCAGCTACACGCCTTAGTTTGGATAACACGTATCGTTTTCAAAATCAAAACGGAGCCGTACAGTGATGACAATAACTACTCACACCTATTTTGTTTTTTTTTGTACCGGGCTGTAAACATGTTAATTTATGATGTAAATGTGTATGTGACTTCCTGTGTTCCTGGAGCCAGTCTCCAGTGGACACTCGGGGAAATGCAGGATTTTAGACTTCCGCATTGGCTTCTTTTTTCAAGACGGGAGGTCACAGCTTGGTTGAAACGAAGGACTTCAAAGGGAAGTGCAGAGGACAGGAAGTGATTATTTCAAAGTTAAGATGTGGACATACGGGATTAAAATTAACTCTTTATTAAATGGCAGAGTGTGTGTCAGATAAATGTGATGACGGAATTAGAAGGTAGGACATATGAACAAGAACGGAGATGGAGTTTGGAAGGGACCTTAGGGAGGAGTGCTACAATCCTCTCTTTATTTTCCTGAAAGATACAGGTCTAGATGGTAAATATATATTTGTAGTTTATTTATTTTATTGAGGGAGCATGATGGTATTATTATTATTATTATTATTATTATTATTATTATTATTATTAATATTAATAATAATAATAATAATAATAATAATAATAATTAACTTTTCGAATGAAACTTGAAGTATATGAAGCGCTGAAGTTACACTTCCGGTACAATAGGCGGCGGTATCCACCTGTACACGTTGGTTGCGAGCAGCTATTAAACCAGCGAAGAAGAAGCAGTCCGCAGAGCGGTTAGCCAAACAGGACTGACTGTGAGTCTTAAAGATCATTTTTAACAACACACTGCTTTACCATAGTGTAATATTCGGATTGAGTATTATCCTTTAAAATATAAGGAGCTGTTTAAATGAATCTGGAGTTAATAAAATGTGTTTTATAATCAATTTAACGTAAAAATCGTAAGCAGGCTCGATGTGTTAGCTAGTTGTATATTCAAACAGTTCTACGATAAAATGGATTAAACTAATGAAAACAACATTATTACGAGTTTAAATGAAGACCCAGTTAATGTGTTAAATATAATTTGTCGGGTTTAATTCATTCGAGCTGTCAGCCAAACCTCATTCAGAAATCACTGAAATGAACGAGTCAACTTGTCTGTTAGCACACGGAGCATTTTATTAACTATGAGGGCTTAATGCTTCAATAAGTCTGTGTTTGATGCTCTTCAGGTCGTTAATTTTATCCCGAATTAGAGTGAAGATGTTTTTATTCACCCTGTAAAATGATCTCACAGCATCACAGTCAGGAAATGTGTCTAAAACTGGAATAAAATAAAATTAACCGATTAACGGGGGGAGTTCGGCGACGACTTTGATTCTTTAATTTATGGATGCATCGTTCAAACTCGGTATGGGTATCGATATCGGCAAATAATGTGGCATGGACCGATATCAGTAGCCGATGTTGGTTAGCGTGGCGATGTATCGAACTGTTTTACAAATCACCACGATTCAATTATAATATCAGAGACATCAGAAAAACTGTGTAATCTGAACATGGTGATTTTATTTGTCAGATTAAAAGACCAACAGAGGAGGAGACGCCCCCCCCCCCCCCGCCCGTCAGTCCATCATGGCGGACATCAAGAACTTCCTGTACGCCTGGTGTGGGAAAAAGAAGATGACTCCCAGTTACGACATCCGAGCCGCGGGGAACAAAAACAGGCAGAAGTTTTTGTGTGAGGTGAGCTTTGAGTCATTTTTTGTCCTCTTTAAGATGAGCTCGTTTTGCCTGTTGCTCTCACGCTGGAGTCTCGTCCCCGCAGGTCCGTGTCGAGGGCTTCAACTACATCGGGATGGGAAACTCCACCAACAAGAAGGACGCTCAGTCCAACGCTGCCCGGGACTTTGTCAACTACCTGGTCCGGATCAGGGAGATGGGTGCAGCTGAGGTCCCCGCTTTAGGAGTAAGTACACTTTTCAAATTGGGTCTTCAAATCGTTCAATAACTTCCAGAGTTTGAGTTGAAGCTTTGACAACAAGAAGACCGAGCTGAGATTTTAGTTTTTAAAAAGGTTAAGATTATTCCACTGAAGCCTCAAATGACTAAAATGGACCCAAAAGTTTAAGAAGTGCTTCGGTAACCTGATTCAAGTCGGAGTAGAGACGCTGCTCCTCCACTTTAAAAGGAGCCAGCTGAGGTGGTTAAGGCATCTGATCAGGACGCTTCCCTGTCTGTGGGACTTTCATAGAACACTTCATTGATCGTTGTTAATGCTCTGTGCAGTCTGAACTCTCAGGTCGGTCAGTGTGAGCACACAGGTCGTGAGCTCTGGTCGTGAATCTTTAAAGGAAGAATGTTGCGACATGTTCCACATAAATATATCAGAGATCAAGTCTATCCTGTATAAATGTGTCTCTGAGTCATGGCTGTCTACAACAGGGATGTCAGACATACGGCCCGACAGCAGGTTTCATCCAGCCTGTGAGACGTTTTGGGAAGAAGGAGGTAATGTATTGAAAAATATTTTGAGATTTTTTATAAATTAAATATTTGTAATACGTATTTTCCCCCGAATTGTATCACAACCTATAATGAGCGACGTAAAGGTTGATATCATGGTATCACGAGCTGCTCCTGCATTACGCTGGTAATACATCACATCAGCAAACAGAAGAAGAAGAAGAAGAATTGATACTTTATTGATCCCGCGAGGGGAAATTCGTTTTTTACACTCTGTCTAGTAAACATGCTACACAAACATGAACTGAAATACACACACATGCACAAACAGGATCCTGTGGACATGCACTAATGGAGAGGTCTCAGAGTGAGGGGGCTGCCCTACGGCGGGCGCTCCTGAGCTTGTGGGGGGGGGGGGGT
>NC_083619.1:29862663-29910163 GCF_963584025.1 Labrus mixtus | reverse complement strand
GACCTTTTTTAGCCACTCAGACTCCTCCGGTATTTTCAGATGTTCCCAGTGGACCAATCACAGGGCTTGTGGGCTTGCGACCTGGTACAGAGCTACGCGTACCTACAGCGAATAGTCATCGCAGAAGTATAATTCAGGCTTTACTTTGCAGCTCATTGTCTTTGATTGATTGATCTAGATGTGTGTGTGTGTGTGTGTGTGTGTGTGTGTGTGTGTGTGTGTGTGTGTGTGTGTGTGTGTGTGTGTGTGTGTGGTATGATTCCCTCACTCGTTCCTTCACGGTGCTCAGGATGCCGCTGTATGTTTTTCTGCTGGCCTGCTGTAAACTCAGAGACTCCGGAGTGTGTCGGCTACACCAGAGAGATCTCACTGTTTGAACAAATCTGATGTCGCACCTGCTCCTGCTCCCACCAATCAGAGCACAGAGCAGGCTGAGAGAGGGAGAGAGAGACACCGGCTAAATCCTGGTCCAACAAAATGTTCATCCTTAATGACATAACCTACCTATTTTTATTTTTAAATGCAAAATTATGGAATTTCAGAAATGCAATTAATCACAATTAACGATTGATTGACAAAAGATTTAGGCCAGACAGCATAATATAATTCCAGCCCGGGGGTCTCCTCCCAGTTGAGGGTGCCTGGAAAACCTCCAAAGGCAGGCGTCCAGGAGGATCCTAATCAGATGACCGAACCTCCTGCTCCTTTAAATGCTAAGGAGTAGCAGCTCTACTCCTAACTCTCCCTTGATGTCCTTACCTGATTTCAAAATAAAAGCACACAGCAAGTAAAGTACTCTCCTCAACAGATTGAGGCCTAACAATGTTTTTTTTAAAAGGTAAAATATTATGTAAAATCCACTTCCCCTGTTTTTTCTTTAGTCCGTCTACAAACCCCCCAATGATGAGAAAAGTCCATCCTCTCCGTCCTCTGCCTGCTCCACTTTTCAGAAAATGTGTGCTCAAACAGGCCGTTTGGAGATTTTCCCTTCATGACATCACAAAGGGCAGTAGCCCCTCCCCCAGCTGGGTGACACTCCCACAGCTAGGTGTTTGTTCTGCCCTCTGAGTCTGCCTTCTCACCGTAAACAACAGGACATGGAGTGAGAAAGACCGAGTACACCCAAGCCCTTCCAGAGAGGGGGCGTGGTCAGACACAGCTCATTTACATATTTAAAGGTACAGACACAGAAACAGCCTGTTCTGAGCAGGGCTGAAATAGAGGGGTTTATAGACATGATCGAATACAGGATCAGAGTGGATTTAGAACAAGAAAGTTCACACATTTGAGGAGCTCTGAGACTTATTTAAACTGGTTAAGAAAGAGGATTCGACAGGAACATGTATAACCCCACAGTCCATGTTAGCCATCATTTAGCCGGTGCAGTAAGTAGGCTAACAGGCAAACGCAGAGGTGACACCAGAACTCACAACCTCACTAAAGGAAGACATGGGACAGCGTTTAGGTGCACTAAAGATGTCCCATGGGTGCAGCTCGGGGGCTCAGTGGAGTCTGGTTGTGATTTCTGGTGTTGCTGTTCACTGCAGGTTAGAGAGCTGGCGGAAGAGTCACGGCTGTTCTTTTTTAAAAATCCATAAGGCCGGCAGACAAACATACAGGCTTCCCTTCTGAGGGCGCAGCAGGTGAGTTTTTCACTTCACCGGGAGCTTTGTTCAGGTTGTATTTTGAAACACACAGGAAGTGAAGCTGTCATGTTTGTGTCTGTGTCCGCAGGAGCTTCATAGCGGAGATGCAACTGTTTGTGAAACAGCTTGGGAGAAGTAAGTTCAAGTTTGATGAAATCAGAAAAAATGATTCAAAAAGTCCTCAAAGACTCAGAGGAGCTCCGCAAATCCAAAGGGTTCAAACAAGAGGTGGGACAAAGTCATTGTTTTGCAAGTCACAAGGAAGTCTCAAGTCTTGGGTCTCAAGTCCCAAGTAAAGATGGGCATGTCCCGAGTCAAGTCCCAAGTCAAGATGGGCAAGTCCCGAGTCAAGTCCCAAGTCAAGATGGGCAAGTCCCAAGTCGAATCCCAAGTACAGATGGGCAAGTCCCGAGTCAAGTCCCAAGTAAAGATGGGCATGTCCCGAGTCAAGTCCCAAGTCAAGATGGGCATGTCCCGAGTCAAGTCCCAAGTAAAGATGGGCATGTCCCGAGTCAAGTCCCAAGTAAAGATGGGCATGTCCCGAGTCAAGTCCCAAGTAAAGATGGGCATGTCCCGAGTCAAGTCCCAAATAAAGATGGGCATGTCCCGAGTCAAGTCCCGAGTAAAGATGGGCATGTCCCGAGTCAAGTCCCGAGTAAAGATGGGCAGGTCCCCAGTCAAGTCAATCAATCATTATTTGGATACCAATCCATAACAAGTGTTATCTCTAGATGCTTTGAAAGGAGCAGGTAAAAGACCATCCTCAAGTCCCAAATAAAGACAGGCAAGTCTTGTCCAAGTCACGTTCCTCGAGTCCAAACCTCTGATTAAAACCATCTGTAAGCCAACAACGTGAATCTTTTAAAATCTAAATTGAGGAATGTATGAAGTATGAAGAATGTTCTTCTCCGCAGGGATCACAGGTCGAGAGCACGGCTCCAACAAGAAGCTGGCGGCTCAGTCGTGCGCTCTCTCTCTGGTCCGACAGCTCTACCATCTGGGGGTGGTCGAGGCCTACTCCGGAGTCACCAAGAAGAAGGAGGGAGAAACCGTACGAGCAGCTTTTCAAACATTTACCTGACTCCCCTGCTGAGTTAGAGCCACGTTCTGTCTCACTCTCTCTCCCTCTCTTTGTGTCCAGCTGGAGGCGTACGAGGTCAGCGTGACTCCAGACCTGCAGCAGCAGCTGGCCACTGTCGTCAAGGAGCTCGGAGTCCAGGTCCCCCCACCTGTGAGTCACCTGAGCCCTCACACCGACTCCTTATCAGCCTGTTATTTTAACGTTTGTCACTTTGTTCAAAAGAAACAGTCTTGGGTTTAATCTGGATTAGTTTGACTCGTTGAAAACTTTTGAGTCGGTCAAACAATGCAGCATTTTTAAAAGGTTGTTTTTTGTATTCTGAATATGAATTGGTTGAATTGCTGAATCTCTGCTGTGACATTGTAGTTAAAGTTGACAGTAGAGGCGTAGGAAAAAAACATGTATTTGTCCCTACGAAACAATCCAACATCTCTTGACACCATATGTTCCAGAAAGATGTAACATAATAAAATATGACACAATGCAATACGATACGACCGCGATAACGCATGTCGTGGAAAATGAGAAAACTGCCGATTTCTGTTTGCATCAATCAAAAAAGTTGCAGCATATGCAATATGACGCACTACGCAATTGTGATGTTAAAACGATAAGTTGTTAAGATAAGATGGTTAAACTAACAGATTCTATCATTTTTAAAACGTGGTATCTAAAATGAAAAGTTTGACAATCTGATGATTTTAGCTTTTAGCTTGTTAGGATTTTGGCGCCCCCTGTGGACAAAGTATGTACATAGATGTAATTTGGTCACCTTTGCAGGTTGATCTTAAAATCAGGTGAGATAGACTTGATCCTGGATAGTCCCAAAGAGGGACTTTCTGACCCAGATGAACCCCGGGGGCCCTGCATTCAGATTTAAATCAGCTGGTTTAATATCTTCTCGTCCAGTCTGCAGACCCCAGCAGCTCGGTGTCCCTGATTCAGGGGAAGATGGCGACGTTCGAGCCATCTCAGCGTCAGAGCGGAGCCGGAGTCGTCCCCTGGTCGCCTCCACAGGTCAACTGGAACCCCTGGACCAGCAGCAACATCGACGAGGGACCGCTGGCCTTTGTGAGTCTTTGTTTTTACCTCATACACCTACTGATGCTTTACTGTTGGTTGGTGAATGCTCCTGTTAAGTTGCTACTGCTGAAAACTCCTATCATATCATATGGTCGTTTCATAATAAAGGCCTTTCAACCAATTTAAGGAAGAGTTATTTACATCAGCAGAGAGTCAAAAGATCGAGTATCACCTGTCGAAACAATATCCCCATGTACCTTTAGTCACAGATGTTTTCAGGACTTTAAACATTTTGAAATCCACTGATTCTGTCTTCTCAGTTCTTTGCTTCTTTAGATTAGTAGTTATCTGAGGCAGGCTTATGTTGGCCGCAGAAGAAGAAGAATTTGAGCATTACTGGTGTCTCTGTAGTGATGTCAGCATGTTCTACATTAATTCTTGTAGTGCACTCCGGAGCAGATCAGTGGCGACCTGCACGACGAGCTGATGTACCAGCTGGAGCACGACGACAACCTGCAGAAGGTCAGTCTGCAGACAAACTGCTCCTCTTCAGCCTCATAGACGAACAA
Source organism: Labrus mixtus (assembly GCF_963584025.1). Lineage (NCBI taxonomy): Eukaryota > Metazoa > Chordata > Actinopteri > Labriformes > Labridae > Labrus > Labrus mixtus. The sequence continues at coordinate 29,905,844 of NC_083619.1, read as the reverse complement.
AAGACAATTAAAAATTAAAAACAACACACTTGTTAACTTGTTCAGATCCTGGCGGAGCGAGAGCAGCTTCCCGTCAAACAGTTTGAGAAAGAGATCATGGACACCATCGACAACAACCCCGTGGTGATCATCAGGGGAGCGACGGGCTGCGGCAAAACCACTCAGGTTCCTCAGTACATCCTGGACCGCTTCGTCAAAGAAGGCAAAGCATCCGACTGTAACATCGTCGTCACCCAGGTAACGCATAGACAGTATACTTAAGTACCTGTGGAACTGCAGCTGTAAAGTTAGACATTTTAGCATGGAGCTCTATGGGGACTGACTCACTGCAGGAGACAGACTCTAGTGGACACTGGAGGAACTGCAGCTGTAAAGTTAGACATTTTAACATGGGGCTCTATGAGGACTGACTCACTGCAGGAGACAGACTCTAGTGGACACTGGAGGAACTGCAGCTGTAAAGATAGACATTTTAACATGGAGCTCTATGGGGACTGACTCACTGCAGGAGACAGACTCTAGTGGACACTGGAGGAACTGCAGCTGTAAAGTTAGACATTTTAACATGGGGCTCTATGAGGACTGACTCACTGCAGGAGACAGACTCTAGTGGACACTGGAGGAACTGCAGCTGTAAAGATAGACATTTTAAACATGGAGCTCTATGGGGACTGACTCACTGCAGGAGACAGAGAAAGAGATGAAAAATACCTGTTGATGTGTTTTTACTGGTTCTGTCATCATTATTCTCTCTCTCTCCAGCCCAGAAGGATCAGCGCTGTGTCGGTGGCAGAACGAGTCGCCTATGAGAGAGGAGAGGATCTTGGGAAAAGCTGCGGCTACAGCGTCCGTTTTGAGTCCATCCTCCCTCGCCCCCATGCCAGCGTGCTGTTCTGCACTGTCGGTATGTACACAGACTCCGACATGATCTCCGAGTAGTTTGGTCGTAGTGTGTACGTTTACTGCTTGTACCTACACTTCAAGCTAACGCACGCTAGCACAAGCTAACCGCCGGTGTTTGGCACCTGCCTCTCCAACAGGAAGCAGACCAACTCCACGTCTGCAGGTAAAGCCCATCACAAGGTTCAGTTCCCCCAGTAGTCTAAGCCTATAGCAGCATAACTAGCAGCTGGTCCATACCTGCAGCAGGCCTGCATTCTGTAACGTTGAGTATTCAAAAACCACCGTCATGAGCACTGGGGCCCCCCAAGGTTGTGTGCTCAGCCCCCTGCTCTTCACGCTGCTGACCCACGACTGCGCTCCATCCTTCAGCAGCAACCACATTGTGAAGTTCGCGGACGACACAACAGTGGTTGGTCTCATCTCCAACAACGATGAGACGCACTACAGGATGGAGGTCAGCCAACTGGCCACGTGGTGCAGAGACAACAACCTCTTCCTGAACGTCGACAAGACCAAGGAGGTTGTTGTCGACTTCCGGAGAGTCCCCACTCCTACACCTCCACTGACCATCGACGGTGCTGCTGTGGAGAGAGTGAGCAGCACCAAGTTCCTGGGGGTTCACATCAGTGAGGATCTCTCCTGGACAACCAACACCACATCACTGGCCAAGAAGTCCCAGCAGCGCCTCTACTTCCTCCGCAAGCTGAAGAGAGCACGAGCCCCCCGTCCATCATGTGCTCCTTCTACAGAGGCACCATCGAGAGCATCCTGACCAGCTGCATCACTGTGTGGCCTGGGAGCTGCACTGCTGCCAACCGCAAGACCCTGCAGCGCACAGTGAAGGCTGCTGAATGGATTATCGGTGTCCCACTCCCCTCTCTTCTGGACCTCTACGGTACCCGCCTCACCCGCAAAGCAACCAGCATTGTGCGTGACCCCACCCACCCCTCACACAGCCTCTTCAGCCTCCTGCCATCGGGGAGACGGTACCGCAGCCTGCGGGCCGGCTCCACCAGACTGGGAAACAGCTTCTTCCACCAAGCTGTCAGGAAGCTTAACTCTCTCCCCTCTCTTCCTTCCCCCCCCCTCTGCCCCCACGAACACTGGACGTTGAAACCCCCTCCCGTTTGCCACCAAGAACTCTGGAATAATAACTAATTATCAATCAGTTTAATGCACACTGCACATATTGCACAAGTTTACTTTTTCTTAAAATTGTATTTTATTTATTTTATTTACCATTTTGCACAATTTAGAATTTATTACTGTAAATATTATTTATCTTATTTTACCTTATTTTATCTATTTTACCTTATTTTGGTTGTATTGCACCGCGGGTCGGAGACAAACGCAATTTCGATTCCACTGTATGTCTGACATATTTTGAAATTGACAATAAAGTTGACTTTGACTTTGATTGTTCTGAGGATGTTGTCTCTATGTTTGTGTGTCTGCAGGTCGTTGACGTGTGTTTTTTTGTGTTCAGGTGTTCTGCTGCGAAAGCTGGAAGCAGGAATCCGAGGCATCAGTCACGTCATTGTTGATGAGATCCATGAGAGAGACATCAACGTGAGTTCTTCACATTCACATTAATTATTGTATAAAATCCATTTCACATACTACAGGGGCTTAAACGTCAGGGTCCGATTAGCAGGAGGAGCCGTGAGCGAGGGGCAGGCCATTCAGGGCTTAAAACACAAACAGTTCAACCTTTAAATAGATAGATAGATAGATAGATAGATAGATAGATACTTTCTTGATCCTGAGGGAAATTCAAAGCATCCAGTAGCAGGTTACAAAGACGTACATGACATGAAACATTTGTTACAAATTAACCCACAAAACCGACGCGCCCCCCCCCCCCCCTCCCATACATATATATTAACCTGAAGATTTAAAGAATACCTCTAGATGAATCAAAACTTGTACTGTGCAATTAAAAATAGACTTATACAAGAAATGTACATAACCCGTGCAGGGATAAAAATATATGTGAGATTTAAACAAGAACCTAAAAACAGTTGAGGAAAAAATCTGTAATTAAACCTGAATATAAAAAATAAAAAAGTGTTGACCTTCTGAAGTTGTGTTGTTTATATATGTACAGCAAATCATTCCTTAAGCGTATTGGGAGCCAGTGAAGGGATGCTATAGGACAGGACTGAGGGAGAGAGAGAGACAGAGGGAGACAGAGACAGAGAGAGAGAGAGAGACAGAGAGAGAGAGAGACAGAGAGAGACAGAGACAGGGAGAGAGAGAGAGAGAGAGAGACAGAGGGAGAGAGAGAGAGGGAGAGAGAGACAGAGAGAGACAGAGAGAGAGAGAGAGGGAGAGAGAGAGAGAGAGAGACAGAGGGAGAGAGAGAGAGAGAGACAGAGGGAGAGAGAGAGACAGAGGGAGAGAGAGAGACAGAGAGAGAGAGAGAGAGACAGAGGGAGAGAGAGAGACAGAGGGAGAGAGAGAGACAGAGGGAGAGAGAGAGACAGAGGGAGAGAGAGAGACAGAGGGAGAGAGGGAGACAGAGGGAGAGAGGGAGACAGAGAGAGAGTTTGCCTGCAACAATTCATGACCCGATAGTGGGTGAGTAGGATTTCTATTTTTGTTGCCATGGTAGCAAACAGGCATTCATATCAACTCAAAGTTGAAAAACCTGGCATCATGACAACCCTAGCCTGACCGCGTGTGTGCGTTCGTGCGTGCGTGCGTGCGTGCGTGCGTGTGTGTGTGTGCAGACGGACTTTCTCATGGTGGTCCTCAGAGACGTGATCCAGGCGTACCCAGAGGTCCGTATCGTCCTCATGTCCGCCACCATCGACACCACCATGTTCAGAGAATACTTCTTCAACGCCCCCATCATCGAGGTGTTCGGACGCACATTTCCCGTTCAAGGTTAGTGTCGAGTATTTAACCGCTCAGACTCAGTAACACCTAGGACTTCACAAAGAGTCCAGCCTGTTCGTAACATGACCTGAAGTTGGGGGTGAAAAGCATTTGTTTTTTTTTCAGCTCTACTGAAACTTTTTCCTCCATCTTTGTGCCTTTTCATTTTGTAACATATTTTAAAGCAAAGTTTAAAGGAACAGTATGTAACTCTGCCCCCTAGTGTTTAAAATGGGTACTGCAGTCTAAATTCTAAACATTGTAGAGCGCTGTCTCCCCCTCAAAGCCTGAGACTGAAGAGCCGTTTGAGCCAAAGCACTTTTCTGCATTTAGAACATTTCTGGATGTTTCAGAGTACTTCCTGGAGGATTGCATCCAGATGACCAACTTCATCCCTCCTCCGATGGACCGCAAGAAAAAGGAGAAAGACGAGGACGGAGGAGAGGAGGATGTAAGTTTTCCTGCAGCTCAGTGAGGCTGAATACGAAACAATTATCACGACTGTAAGATCCTGTTTTTTTTTTTGTTTTCTCACCTTGGCAGACAAACTGTAACATGATCTGTGGGCCGGAGTACACGGCGGAGACGAAGCGTTCGATGGCTCAGATTAACGAGAAGGAGACGTCCTTTGAGCTGGTGGAGGCTCTCCTCAAGTACATCGAGACGCTGAAGGTGGCCGGAGCCGTGCTCATCTTCCTGCCCGGCTGGAACCTCATCTGCTCCATGCAGAGACACCTGGAGACCAACCCGCACTTCGGTACGACGTCACTAGACTGATCTTATATCTATATATATACAGTATATATCAGAGGTTAGTGTTTGATTATGTTGTCTCTCTCCAACTAGCTGCTCTGTGTTCACTTACTGACTCGTCAAACCAGTCTCGCTAAATATTGATCAATCAGAGCGTCGCACAGAGCGAGAGAAGTTCTGTGTCACGTCATGATCTGATGGAAGGTTGTTTTCTATTGTCTCTCCGTATTTGCATTTCCAGGAAGTAACCGGTACCGCATCCTGCCGCTCCACTCTCAGATCCCCCGCGAGGAGCAGAGGAGGGTTTTTGAACCAGTTCCTGAAAGCATCACGAAGGTCAGAGACGCTGCAGGACAGAAAAATAACAATAACTGTTTGTTTCAAGGGATGTGCTTTTTATTTTTTACATATTTAGGGGTCTGAATGACTAATTTGACAAAATGCAAATCAGTGATTTGTTGATCCTGAAGAAGGTAAACAGGCTGTTTCTGTGTCTGTAACTTTAAATATGTAAATGAGCTGTGTCTGACCACGCCCCCTCTCTGGAAGGGCTCGGGTGTACTCGGTCTTTCTCGCTCCATGTCCTATTGTTTACGGTGAGAAGGCAGACTCAGAACAAACACCTAGCTGTGGGAGTGTCACCCACCTGGGGGAGGGGCTACTGCCCTTTGTGATGTCATGAAGGGAAAATCTCCAAACGGCCTGTTTGAGCACACATTTTCTGAAAAGTGGAGCAGGCAGAAGACGGAGAGGATGGACTTTTCTCATCATTGGGGGGTTTGAAGACGGACTAGAGACACATATTAGAGTTAGAGAAACATGGAGAAGTGGATTTAGAATAAAATAGAGCGCACCGTAGATAGTGGTCCTCAGTGTCTCCCTGTAGTCTCAGTGATGTAAAAGAAGGACACTGCTGTATCTTTGAATGTCTCATTCCACTTTAACAAACTCTCAGACAGCTCAGCTGACAAGTCCAAAGTAATATCCACCTCATGACATCACACATTGACCTTATGACATCACACATTGACCTGTGTTACCGTTCCTTTGAGCTGTTTCATGTTGATCTGATATTAAAGTCAACGTTTGATCTGCAGGTGATTCTGTCCACTAACATCGCAGAGACGAGCATCACCATCAACGACGTCGTCTACGTCATCGACTCCTGCAAGTGAGTCTTGTCGGGCTGTCACGGTCCTGGCTTTGGTGCGGTTCCTGGTTTAGGACTCTGCTCAAAGATGAGAACTGTTTGTGTTTTTTTTTTGTCCCAACAGGCAGAAAGTGAAGCTGTTCACCTCGCACAACAACATGACCAACTACGCCACCGTCTGGGCCTCCAAGACCAACCTGGAGCAGAGGAAAGGTCGAGCCGGCAGAGTGCGACCCGGGTTCTGTTTCCACCTCTGCAGCCACGCCCGCTTCGAGAGGTCAGACCTGTTTGTACCACCTGCACACACACACACACAATACCACATCCTGCCCCCTCCTCTGATAGATAGAATCTTTATTGTTAGCAGCAGTTAAGTCATTTTTGCACATTATATTCCCGTCTTGTTTGGGGGGGGGGCGGAGGTTTATGGGTTGAGGAGTAGGAGTTTGCGTGCAACTTTTCAGTGTGTAAAACAATTCATTACCCGGTAGTGGGTGAGTAGGACTAGTCTCCAGTAGTTAGTCTCCAGATGTGCGTCTACACGGGAATGTGTGTGTGTGTGTGTGTGTGTGTGTGTGTGTGTGTGTGTGTCTGTGTCTGTGTCTGTCTGTGTGTCTGTGTGTCTGTGTGTCTGTGTGCGTTAGTGAAAGGGGGAGAAAAGAAAGAGAGAAATACGTGCCTGAAGAAGCCGGATCACAGTCTGAATCCCGCGCCACAACTCGGAGTAATTCCCTTCACAGAAACAAACCAATGGCCGAATTCAAGTTAATACGGCTTACACTGGCCTTTCTGATCAGAAGAGTTATACCCGGTTATAACGCTGTTACGCTAAACACATATAGGAGGCAGCGGTCCGAAACGGGAACAACAAGAGTTTTAAACAGGTAAAACTCAGGACGCGACGGTCCAACAAAGAGGAAAATTACAGTTTCTGCATCAATCAAACAATTGTCAAAAAAACACTCTCTAAAGCTAATTCTGCCCAGACCTAATTAAGCCTCACTTGTGAATCGCTTTGCCTGCGATTGGTGAAGGGAAAAGAGTCTGGCGATTGAACAGATCTCCTGTCCGTCCTGGTGCAGAGGCGTTTGATGGCGGTAAGAGCGGCTTCGTTGGTTCTCCATCGAGTGGAAAGATGTCCTATCGTTGCAGGACGGAATAAGGCCGTTATCTTTCTGATAATCTGTTATAGTCTGACGCTATCCAAGAAACTGAGATGCGTTCACTGGACAATCCGAGCTCGGAATTCAGAACACTGCCGGCCGCGGATTACCTGCACGCCAAAACTTAAAATAAAGAGAGATTTTCTTGCAGGAAATAGGAGGTGAGCTTGTGTCTCCGAACACTTGAAGTCAGCGCGTGGAAAGAGAAAGAACAATGGAAGTCTTGGAGTTTTGTAGCCTGGCCTGCTTTATGGGGGGTCTACCACAGGTCCCCTCCAATGAGAAGAGAGAGGTTCCGGTCCCCCCCTTTCTTCACATGTAGGTGTGAAGTATTGCAGGGGATTCTGGGAGAAAGAGTCCTTTGTGATCTCAGTGAATAACTCAAATGAGGCTTCTCACAGAGGTGCAGGCCCAAGTCCATTGTTTGCCTGCCTTAAGCCTGCGTGGCCCAACACTAGTGTGGAGTGTTTTTTATTTTTTTCCTGTAGTCGATTATTATTTCCTTGGTTTTCTTTGTGTTGAGGTGCAGGTTGTTGTTTTCACACCACACAGAGAATGATTGGACCTCCTCTCTGTAGGCCGCCTCGTTGTTGTTGTTGTGTGCTACAATGGTGGTGTCGTCTGCTATGTTTGAAGAAGGTGTTGGAGCTGTGGTGTCATAGAATATAAAGTCATTCCTACGTGACCGTTATGTTCTGGTGTGTTCAGGCTGGAGACTCACATGACCCCAGAGATCTTCAGGACTCCGCTGCATGAAGTCGCCCTGAGCATCAAGCTGCTGAGACTCGGCGCCATCGGACACTTCCTGTCCAAGGCCATCGAGCCGCCGCCGCTGGACGCCGTCATCGAGGCCGAACACACCCTGAAAGGTACTCAGCACGCAGCATGGTTGTCTTGATAACATCATTTTAAATTTCGATGGCGTGCTAGTAAAAATTAACGTTTCAGAGCTGGATGCGCTGGACTCTAACGAGGAGCTGACCCCTCTGGGCCGGATTTTGGCCCGCCTGCCCATCGAGCCTCGTCTGGGGAAGATGATGATCATGGGCTGCATCTTCCAGTCAGTTTCTTCTTCTTCTTTTCTCCTCCTCTGTTCAGACAAGTCACATGACCTCCTGTTTCCTGTCTCACTTTAACAACTCACCTCCCCTCTGGCGCCCTCTAGTGTTGGAGACGCGATGTGCACCATCTCCGCCGCCACCTGTTTCCAGGAGCCGTTCATCAGCGAGGGGAAACGTCTCGGCTTTGTCCACAGAAACTTTTCAGGTAGCCGGTTCTCCGACCACGTGGCTCTGCTGTCCGTGTTCCAAGCCTGGGACGATGTCAGGTGAGGAGGGGGCGGGGCTTAAACTCAGTCACTGGTTATGCACTTTAGTATTTGTTTTATTTTGTCGTCACAGTGAGCTGCTGATTTTTATAGAGTTACCTTAAAGAGATAAATGTTCTGAAGAGCAGCAACAAGCAATAACCCTGACTTCTTGTTGTTGCTCAGGATTAACGGCGAGGACGCAGAAACGCGTTTCTGTGAGCACAAACGTCTCAACATGTCGACTCTGAGGATGACCTGGGAGGCCAAAGTGCAGCTGAAGGAGATCCTGGTGAACGCTGGATTCCCTGAAGGTACCTGAATGCACCGCTGATGTCACATAAACGTTCAGGTCCGACTTTTCTTCACGCCGTGTTTATTTCTGCGTCCTGCCAGAGAGTCTCATGACTCAGATGTTCAACACGGTCGGACCAGACAACAACCTGGACGTGGTGGTGTCCCTGCTGACCTTCGGCTCCTACCCCAACGTCTGCTACCACAAAGAGAAGAGGAAGATCCTGACCACCGAGGGGCGCAACGCCCTCATCCACAAGTCCTCCGTCAACTGTCCGTTCAGCAGCCACGACATGACCTACCCATCCCCGTTCTTCGTCTTCAGCGAGAAGGTCAGCCTCTCTTTCTCTCCGTTTCAATATTCATGATATCAACGTTTATTATATTTATTAAAAAAACAACCTTTGGACGCTTCTCCAAGAACCTTCATGAACAAATCATCTCATATCTGGCAAACTGAGGGGCGTCCAAAAGCGCCTACCTTCTCTGGTCCAAACAAATCCAGAGCATTCAGGAGCAGAATCTAAAGTTAGAAGGAGGACACACTGGCTGCTGCATTGTTGTCAGAGAAGAGATTAAGATTAACTTTATTGTCCCAGTGGGAAATTTGTCTTGGACTTCACAGAGCTCTGATGCAGTAACAAAAAATAACAAAATACATTCATTTGTCGGTAAAACATGAAAAAACAGAAGCCAGCACTTCAACATGTTTCCTTAATGATCAGATAGTAAGATACCTTTATCATCTCACTCTCTACACATCTCACTGATTGGACCTTTGAGTTCTGTGTTTTAACACTTTATGGATTGTTTAAATGAGCGGCTGCTCCTGGACAACATTTCTAACTGGAACAAGTCTTCTTGTCTTTTTTTCTTGAACTGATCATTTTAGTCTTTTTTCCGGGCAGAAATAAGCGCTGGCTGTGCGCTCGGGAGCGTTTGTGCACTGAGAAGAAAAACGCTGCACGTCCATCCTGTTTCCACGACAACAGTCTGTTGATAACACTCGCTGTATGACCGACTCTGCTCCGTTACTTTTTACTGCATGTTTTATATTTCAGATCGTTTATTCCCCGATCAGACACGGAGCGAGGAGGATGAGGAGGTACAAGACACGATCTGTAGGAGACAAAACTACGAGGAATATCAAACATTTAGAAAAGAGCGACTGTGACGTCAGCACCTTTCTGAAAAGTTAAAAGATTTACAACTTGAGCGCCTCGGAAGAGAAGACGCTGGGTGCTGCGCATTTTCTCCAGGCGGCGTCTTTCTGCTGAGAACGCTCTCTCCTCATTGAAGACAATTTTAAAAAAGACTCTGGCGCTTAGAAAAAGACACGGGTAGACGTTTCCTGTTTCTCTCCTCAAACAAACAGAGGGACTGAAGGATGTTTGAATGGATGCTGTGCAGACGTTTTGTGGTGCCTCTGTTCACGTTGAGCTTTGTTGTTTTGTGCGTGCTTCAGATCCGGACCCGGGCGATCTCGGCTAAAGGGATGACTCTGGTCAGTCCGCTGCAGCTGCTGCTGTTCGCCTGCAAGAAGATCAGCTCCAACGGAGACATCGTGGAGCTCGACGACTGGTGAGAGAACGCTGCCGAAATTTTTATTTCATGAATATAGAAGAGTTCCACGTGAGGATATGGGATGTTTGATGGTTCCATATTAAAGATATTTAATGTTCAGATGTTCACAGTTGAGGTGCAGGAACCCCTCTGGGGGTACAATGGCGTCCCGGTAACTTGATTCAGACCCTCCTAAGGTTCCTGGTTTGTGGGGGACGTCCCTGCAGAGCACAGAAAAGCGGGTTGTCGTAGTTCAGCTTCTCTCTGGGGATGCAGAAAAAGTTTCACAGGAAGTGGGCGGTGACCTTTCACATTAATGCGTGCAGGATCAAGCTGAGGATCCCTCACGAGGTGGCGGGTGGCGTGGCGGCTCTGCGGGCCGGTCTGGAGGCTCTGGTGGTCGAGGTGACCAAAGATCCTGAATTCATCCGACAGATGGACCAGGGCAACCAGAGACTCCTGAACCTGATCAGACACGTGTCCAAACCGTCTGCAGCCGGACTCAACATGATGAGCAACAACCAGAGGTACACACACACACAGACACACACACACACACAGAGACACACACACACACACACACACACACAGACACACACAGAGACACACACACACACACACACACACACACACACACACACACACAGAGACACACACACACACACACACACACACACAGACACACACAGAGACACACACACACACACACACAGAGACACACACACACACACACACACCCACACAGAGACACACACACACACACACACACACACACACACACACACACACACACAGAGAGAGACACACACACACACACACAGACACACACACACAGATACACACACACACACACACACAGAGACACACACACACACAGAGACACACACACACACACACACACAGAGACACACACACACACACACACATACACACACACACACACACAGACACACATACACACACACACACACACACACACAGAGACACATACACACACACACACATACACACACAGAGACGCACACACACAGACACACATACACACACAGAGACACACACACACACACACAGACACACACACACACACACACACAGAGACACACACACACACACACACACACACACACACAGAGACACACACACACACACACATACACACACACAGACACAGACACACACACACACACACACACACACACACACACAGAGACACACACACACACTTCTAAACTCACCTGCTGCGCTGTCATTGGCTGGAGGAAACACAGCAGCTCTGCCCACAAACGTCCCGAGTCAACCAGAACAAAGCAGAACAGTAAAATCCAGTCAGAGGACAGAGTCTCTGCAGACACAGTCACCACCACACATGTATTTTATTTTGAAGGGACAATGGAGCAGCTTCACTTTAGGAGAAGTCTGTATTTTATTTTGAAGGAGACAGGATACTGACTCTGCCTTTAAGAAAGAAAATGTTTTAACGATTGTCTCTTCCTCAGGATGGGAGACGGACCTCGACCTCCAAAGATGGGACGCTTTGACGGAGGAGGAGGGGGAGGAGGAGGAGGGTACAGAGGAGGGGGAGGTTACAGGGGAGGGGGAGGATATGGAGGTGGAGGAGGGTATAGGGGAGGGGGAGGATATGGAGGTGGAGGAGGGTATAGGGGAGGGGGAGGAGGGGGAGGTTACAGAGGAGGTTATGGAGGAGGAGGAGGATACGGAGGGGGAGGAGGGTACAGAGGGGGAGGAGGATACAGAGGGGGAGGAGGGGGAGGGTACAGAGGAGGTTATTAAAGGTCAGGCGTCTTGACTGTACATGTTTCCTGTTTGTCCTCAGATGTTTCTGATCTCTCTGATGTTGATTTTGATGTTGTGACTTTTTGATCTGTGAAATGTTTTGAAGATATGAATAAAAAAAATCTTTCTGAGTTCTGAAACGGATTCCAACATTTACTGGATGAAAGTTTATTTACGTTTTTGTTGATGCGTTGCGGACAAATCCTGCTCCTCAAAACCATCGGTATATTTCAGTTGCACATCAGCAGGTCCGCTAGTTTTTCATTTCTCTGACTGTGACTCTTCTTCGACTGAGTTCAGTCTTTGTTATCGTTCCTTTGAGCTGTTTGACCTCACTTTGGGATCCCTAACCACTTCCTGTTTCTGTGCTTAACTTCCTGTCCTAACCTTCCATGTACAGGAAGTACCTAACTTTATTTCAAAATAAAAGCACACAGCAAGTAAAGTACTCTCAGCTAAAGACAGGACAAACCTTCAAAATAAAAGCCTGACTGATTGTATTGTTTAATGCTAAATAATGGAATTTCAAAAATGTGATTAGTAACGATTAACTATTGGAATTTAATGTTACTCGGCCAGACAGGATATATAATCTCTCCAATGAAGTCTGGATCTAGCCCGGGTGCCAGTTCCTGGAGCCAGCCTCAAACGGACACTCGACAAACTGCAGGATTTTGATCTTCGGTGTAGCCGTTATCAGCAGCCACGTTTCACAACCTCTCTTCCTGCAGGACTCAGGACTGTGGATTGACATCTTGGTTACTTTTTACCAAGAAACAAAGGATCTGATCAATGATTTAAGTCTCCCTCTCAGACAGGCTCTGGAGGACAGGATATTATAAACATTTACGCCTGGAGTAAACAACCAAGCAGAAACAGAACACTCTGCTATCTATGAATTAACCCCAAAGACATGAACTGTGACCGAAACCAGTCTCTGCAAAGTCGTAAAAATTGACCATCTGTGGAAAATACTGCTGAAGAACTGATTAAACCACAGCGTTTAATTCTGCATCAAATGAACATTTATATATTTCTTCATCTACACACACACACACTTTGCCAGGATCATCTAGTCTGGATCAGGTAGATCAGTGGTTCTCAAACTTTTTAGACTACGTACCACTGAAAATATTTGGCTCTCCAAGTACCACCATTATGGTAGACCAGAGGTACACACACACACACAGACACACAAAATATACTGTAGGCCTATTTCTACACACATTTCATGCAAGAGGCAAATTAAGTCATAAAAATAATATTATTTATTATTGACTGCTGGCAGCCACACTAAGGCCTACTAAGGTCTAGCGCTAGAACTTGCACACACAAAAGTTCAGAACAATAAAAATGACAACTTTATACCAACAACCTTGTCTCATTCTCCTCCAGCCTGAAAACGTCCAAGACAACATTTTATCAGAACAAGATATGCAATGCCACAGATACAAGAAAAATGTTTTCTGCTTTTAACTCACTGCTTCAACCACCTCCTCCTCCTCCATCCTCCGATCTGTTCACACCAGACATGTTTGCCTCGTATTTTACTGAAAAGGTTGCAACCATCAGTAACCAGTTTTCTGAGCCTGACCAACTCAGCCCGAAGGCACCAACCAAAAGTGCCTCACTCGACTCATTCTCCTCTCTGACTGAGGATGAAGTCTCTAAGCTTGTGCTAGACTCTCGGCCCACCACCTGTCCTCTGGACCCAATACCATCAAGCCTCCTGCAGACCATTTCCTCTCCGCTTAATGCTGCACTTAAGCAGATCATCAACTCCTCTCTGTCAACGGGTGTGTTCCCCACCGCATTCAAGCAAGCTCGGGTCACCCCTCTACACTAAACCCAGCCCAGTGTAACGTATTGACCTGAAGTGAGCCCAAACTCACAGGACACAAATGAAAACCCCACTCTTCCTGTTTACTGATAACAAAAGCCATTCATTTGATTAACTGTTTCAAAGAGACTTTGCATCGGAATGTGAAGAACAGGACGTCGTAAAAACAAACCTTTTTGCAATAAGCCTTTAATCTACGTTGGTGAACCAGACCACTTGGATACGTGTGAATAACTTTCAGAATAAACAATCCCAGGAATACAGCCGTCTGCCGAGTTAATCAACACGGCAGGGGAGGCCTTTGATGTGATCTGGACCATCTCAAACGGACTTAATAGCTTTTAGACCCGTTGAACGAACTGTCTTAACCAACATAGTCCATTTCTGATATAAAATAATTTCAGTTCAATCCCTGAATCGTATATATGTATCCATGACATCAAGACTAACACTTTCATGCAAGTTAGATTCCGCTACGATCATCTATGACGAACTTGGATATTGAAAAACTAAATCACATTACCTGATGAACTCTACTTGAGTCTTACGTGGAGCACTACTGCCCCCTAGTGGCAAGAGCGCTGTACCGACCTGAGTTTCAGGACGGAGGTATTACGATAGTTGATATGTGATTTTGTCCTAGTTATAAACTTAGTATTTCAAGATATGATTTTATACCCTTCATACTGTATTAATGTGTTTTTGAATGTTGAATGGTATAATGATGATTTCATTCCCATACAGGCGGGAATCGTCTAACTGTCTTCCGGTTGGACGTAATGTCTATTTCATTGCATATTTGTTTTAAATGTTTAATGTCTGAGATAATTCTACATACGAATATTGACATGGTGATGTTCATGTGATCAAAGTTCTTATTTATGCTCTTAATAAGTAAAGAACTCGGAGTGAATTAAAGTAATGGATAAACGTCGAAGGCGGGTTAGATATTAGGCCCCGCCCCCTCGTAAAAGTCATCTCCAGAATAAAGCAGCTCGTCTCTTCTTCGAAAATTCTTTTCTTCTTAAGTTTTTCTTCACCCTCTCAGACGTCTCTTGTTAATTCTTGTTTCGAACCACTTTGTTTCTTTAAGTTTTGCCGACGCGAAACTCTTTGAATTTAAGTCCGGACTCGCAGGACCTGCAGACCTCGAATCCAACTTAAACCAACCCTGATTCTTCATGCCCGCATCCTAAGGCTTTTTCCTACAGCCTAAGATTGAGAGCCTCTGTCTTTTTCTCCTTTTTGAAGTATTGATCATTCGTCTTCCAGAACATTATTTTCTCTATTCTCACATTTGACTACAAGAGACCATTGAAGTCAAGTGAGGATCAACGAGCGTCCATCCTGAAGAACGTTAATTAAGACTCTTTGAGCCGCTGAGAGAAGGACCCACGGACGACTGTTGGACCGCTGTGTTTTTCTTCAACTCATCTCATCATCACCTCCGACCGGACCTGCTACGGCGGTTATCGTGGACCACCGGCATTCCTGATCCGAAAGAACTCGACGGGAAGTCTTGGTATCACGGAGTTCAATTGAACACTACGTCTCAGTAAGAAGCGTTCTGATTATGAGGAGTGTGTGTCAAAGCCTCAGAGTCAACTTTCATCAAATTTATTAAGTTCCCTTTTTATTTTCTTTCTCAAAATCCCACTTTGTTAAATCCCTCAAACAATATCGCTTTTAAACTCCAAACTTGACATAAGGATCTCACCATGGCAACTTAAAACAACTCAATATTATTATTCACGTTATATCACTGTCGTAATTATATTGATATTACTTTGCATTTCCTTTAAACTCTTCTGTTCATCATTTTTCTTTATTAAACTTTCATATAAGATTTCAGTACTTTGTCCGAAATTAACTTTTTGACTCACCGGCCGAGGTGGCAGGTAGATGAAAAAAATTCACCAGCCAAACACATTTTTTTACCGGCCAAAATAACAAATTTTGTTTGTGTCCTATACACATCTGTTACAGTACATTTAATTGAGAAGGTATTATGTTCTGTTTAATCAATAACAAATTTAAGTCACAGATTCGATCATGTCATCAGATCAGGAAATTGAGAAATTGTAAAAAAAATATATTTGCTGGCCTTCGTTTTTTTCTTAATGTATTATTTGTAGGCAGTAGTTCCAAACACATCCCCCCCCACACACACACCCCCCCCCCCCCCCCCTCTGAACCACCCCTGCATTACAACATTACAGACTAAAAACAAAAATCCATCAGAGAATAATAAATTATTATTCCTCAAAACAAGTTTTCTCCTGATTTAGCTTTGACAATATTATAAACTTAATATAATCTGCTCGTTAGTGGACGTGTGTATATCTCTGACTGCTCCTGCTGCACGTGATGGAAGAGAAAAGTGGAGCGTGAATTTAGCGTCCGCTAGTATATTTAAAGTGTAACGCAGCGCTGTTTCACAGAGTCTGTGTGGAGATGTTCACAGACTTATGACGTTGCTATCGCTAAGTTAGCTGCAGACACGGTGAGAGTGAACGGAGAAAAGTCGAACCGACCGTTTGACCGGATCACGTGCGTTCCCGTCTCGGTCCGTGCGGATCACGGATCAACTGTGTGCTGAAGCACTAGAAGTAAACAGGTGCGCGTGGTGGCTGGCGCTCCGGTGTGTGTGTGTGTGTGTGCGCGCGCGTTCGCGTGCGTTTGCGCTGCAATGTATGTTGGTGTGTCTCGTGCCCCGTGATGCTCACAGTCGTGACAGCAGAGAGAGGAGCAGGGGAAAGTAGCTGCAGCTAGGCTACATCAAACACGCTTCATACTCAGCATAGTTTTTATGACTTTCTGATAAAACATTTACCCGCCCTGTGGCTGATAGCCCTCTGAAATGTACTCGCCAAACGGAAAATCTACCCACATTTAGCGCTTGGCGGGTGTTAATTTCGGACCCTGCTCTCATGGCTTCTCAGGGTTAGGGTTACAGTCTCTGCAAGAATCTCGTCATGCCTTGCTGATATCTCTAAATGGATAAATGAACGCCACCTTCAACTCAATCTTTCAAAGACTGAGCTCCTTGTCATCCCAGCTAACTTTTAAGGTTCAAGTAGCCTTGATTGCCCGGTCATGTCGATTTGCTCTGTACAACATGAGTGGATTGGTCTTCAACCTTCCTAAAAGAGCACATGTCACTCCGCTGTTCCTCTCCTTACACTGGCTCCCAGTTACTGCTCGCATCAAATTTAAAACTCTGCTGCTCGCTTACAAAACAGCGACAAAAACGTCTCCTCCTTACTTTAACTCTCTCATCCAGGTCTACACTCCCCCCCTCCACTACGCTCTGCCAATGAAAGGCGTCTGATCCAACCTTCACAACAGGGTTCTAAGTCTCTGACTAGACTCTTCTCCTCTGTCGCCCCCCGGTGGTGGAATGAACTTCCAAACTCCATGTGATCTGCAGAGTCCCTCTGCACCTTTAAGAAAAAGCTAAAGACCCAGCTCTTTCATGAATACCTACTAACTTAATGATGATGGTCTCCATATTATTGATGATGATGATGGTAATGACGATGGTTTTTGTTTGATAACGACGACTTATAAGATGGTTTCTATACTGATTAGAGCTCTCAAGAACTGCCCTCAATGTTGTGCTTTGCCTCTGGTCACTTCCTGTCAGCACCTGTGTGTCCAATCAGACTCAAAGCTGATCGTTTGCTCTTACTGACATTGTTCCCTTTAGATCCTCTCTTGTGTTGTTCTTACTCTCTGATGTACGTCGCTTTGGATAAAAGAGTCTGATAAGAGAATTGTAGAAATGTAGAACCTGTTTGGAAATATTTAATCTTCAGTGTTTCCCACACAAACACGACACCTGGGCCCAAGTATATTTCCGACCTGTTCTCATTTAATTTTTCATTTATTCATAAAATTGCTGCGTGCCTGAGAGACCGAGAGAGAGCGGGGGAGAGTGCAGGCGCGCGCTCTGCAGGCTCCGTGCAAACAGCGCCTCTTTATTATAAGTCTCTGCATTCAACATAGCAAAACTGCCTTTTTTTTAAAAATCCCTCTCGACTCCTACGGAGTGTTAAGACAACAAAAGAGAGCAGAATCACATCAGCTTCAGAGCTACAGAGAGAGAGAGGGAGGGGGAGCGATAAGGTCCGCTGTCCGTACATGCATCAAAACTGAAGCTTCTCCTGGCTCCGTTTTAAAAATGTTAATGTACAGCTGCTTGCTGCGGATTGTGTGCTGAACTGTAATAAACAACAGAA
Organism: Labrus mixtus; assembly: GCF_963584025.1. Taxonomy (NCBI): domain Eukaryota; kingdom Metazoa; phylum Chordata; class Actinopteri; order Labriformes; family Labridae; genus Labrus; species Labrus mixtus. The sequence goes on along the minus strand of NC_083619.1, from coordinate 29,887,957 downwards.
TATCTGTTAATGTAGGCCTACATTAACAGATATTCTGTTCGTTATAGTTCAGTACTGAAACAACAGCAAGCAGCAGATATTCTGTTAATGCAGCAGATATTCTGTTAATGCAGCAGATATTCTGTTAATGCAGCAGATATTCTGTTAATGCAGCAGATATTCTGATATTCTGTTAATGCAGCAGATATTCTGTTAATGCAGCAGATATTCTGATATTCTGTTAATGCAGCAGATATTCTTTATTCTGTTAATGCAGCAGATATTCTGTTAATGCAGCAGATATTCTGTTAATGCAGCAGATATTCTGTTAATGCAGCAGATATTCTGATATTCTGTTAATGCAGCAGATATTCTGATATTCTGTTAATGCAGCAGATATTCTGTTAATGCAGCAGATATTCTGATATTCTGTTAATGCAGCAGATATTCTTTATTCTGTTAATGCAGCAGATATTCTGATATTCTGTTAATGCAGCAGATATTCTGTTAATGCAGCAGATATTCTGATATTCTGTTAATGCAGCAGATATTCTGATATTCTGTTAATGCAGCAGATATTCTTTATTCTGTTAATGCAGCAGATATTCTGTTAATGCAGCAGATATTCTGTTAATGCAGCAGATATTCTGATATTCTGTTAATGCAGCAGATATTCTTTATTCTGTTAATGCAGCAGATATTCTGATATTCTGTTAATGCAGCAGATATTCTGTTAATGCAGCAGATATTCTGATATTCTGTTAATGCAGCAGATATTCTGATATTCTGTTAATGCAGCAGATATTCTGTTAATGCAGCAGATATTCTGTTAATGCAGCAGATATTCTGTTAATGCAGCAGATATTCTGATATTCTGTTAATGCAGCAGATATTCTGTTAATGCAGCAGATATTCTGATATTCTGTTAATGCAGCAGATATTCTTTATTCTGTTAATGCAGCAGATATTCTGATATTCTGTTAATGCAGCAGATATTCTGTTAATGCAGCAGATATTCTGATATTCTGTTAATGCAGCAGATATTCTGATATTCTGTTAATGCAGCAGATATTCTTTATTCTGTTAATGCAGCAGATATTCTGATATTCTGTTAATGCAGCAGATATTCTTTATTCTGTTAATGCAGCAGATATTCTGATATTCTGTTAATGCAGCAGATATTCTGTTAATGCAGCAGATATTCTGATATTCTGTTAATGCAGCAGATATTCTGATATTCTGTTAATGCAGCAGATATTCTGTTAATGCAGCAGATATTCTGATATTCTGTTAATGCAGCAGATATTCTGTTAATGCAGCAGATATTCTGATATTCTGTTAATGCAGCAGATATTCTTTATTCTGTTAATGCAGCAGATATTCTTTATTCTGTTAATGCAGCAGATATTCTGATATTCTGTTAATGCAGCAGATATTCTGCTAATGCAGCAGATATTCTGTTAATGCAGCAGATATTCTGCTAATGCAGCAGATATTCTGATATTCTGTTAATGCAGCAGATATTCTGCTAATGCAGCAGATATTCTGCTAATGCAGCAGATATTCTGTTAATGCAGCAGATATTCTGCTAATGCAGCAGATATTCTGTTAATGTAGGCCTACAGCTGCTTTCTGTTGATTCAGTACTGAACTATAACGGAATATCGAGTGGAACTTTTCAAAACGTGAGGCGTACTCCTGTTGTTGTTTATGTCTGTGCGTGCGCATAATGTTAAGCAGATTAAAGTTGTTTGTTGCAAAAACTAGATTAATTTAGAGGGGAAAACACATTTGATATTAATACAACCCAATAGATACAAGACAGATAAGATAAGAGTACGACAAAAAAAAATGTGGTTTTATGCTGAACGGGTTTGTTTTTTATATTGTGGAGATTTCTTTGCGTACCACCACAGGGAGCCCATGTACCACCGGCGGTACGCGTACCATAGTTTAAGAACCGCTGAGGTAGATCATCTTGATCCAGATACAGACGTGTAAAGATGACCAGGGAACACATACATTCTTTGTCCTTAGGGGCGCGCCAAAATCCACAAACTGAGGATTTCACACTCACACAAAGCTCCTCTAAAACCTCCTGAAGTTTTCACGCTGAGCGTCATGTGTGAACACAAACAGCTGGATGTTTCTCTCTTCACCCGGAGTTTCTCCTCCAGCCTCCTCGTACAATGGAGCAGCTTCACTTTAGGAGAAGTCTGTATTTTATTTTGAAGGAGACAGGATACTGACTCTGCCTTTAAGAAAGAAAATGTTTTAACGATCGTCTCTTCCTCAGGATGGGAGACGCTAGTTTTTCATTTCTCTGACTGTGACTCTTCTTCGACTGAGTTCAGTCCAAATGAAGAAGAAGATATCCTTTATTCATCCCACCATCCATCACACAGGTTGACACACACACGTGCACAAACGGGATCCAATAGACATGCACTAAAACACAAAAACACAAACCTCAGACACTGTTAGCAGTGCACAAACAGAGCGTTCTAACTTATCTTATTACATTCACATGGTCACAGACTAGTTCTGATATTACCCAACAAGTCTGTATTATGATCCGTTTCACACCTATAAGTGAAGGGATTTTTACTTTCACTTTCAAGCCTGCAAGGTGAGGTTTCTGGGAAATGCTTCACTTCTTGTAATGTGGCGTGCGTGCGTGCGTGCGTGCGTGCGTGCGTGCGTGCGTGCGTGCGTGCGTGCGTGCGTGCGTGCGTGCGTGCGTGCGTGCGTGCGTGCGTGCGTGAGAGTATATAACAGAGCTGCAGCACTAACGGTAAACTAACTGAGCTCGTCTTTGTTTCCTGTCACACTAACTGAGCGGTAAGTTGCTGAACAAACTTATTAATCAGAATATTAAATCTAAATCTGACTTTTTCTACATGTTTTCAGTTCACTCTGTTTTGATGTCGACCACACTCAAGTTTAATCAGAGACTCAGGTTCTTTTTGGAACTAAAATGAGTTTTGTACTGAAGTGTTGTGATGTAAATGTGTGGTTGTTTTTTACATTATGTCCCAGGAACTTTATCAGAAAGCATTTTACAGTTTGGGAATAACATCAGTCACTGAGAAGCTTTATGTGACACAGTTATCAAATGTTATAATGTTTCACATGTTAGGAAAAGTGTACTGCAAATGTCATGGTGTTCCTTGTAGTAGAGGAACTTGGGCCCCTAAAAGTTGAGACACCCCTACCCGAGGTAGAACAAAGCACGACCATATTTTTTCATAACTTGAACATGTCTAGTTTATGAAACGGATGGTTGTATAAAAATATTTAACTGCAAAATAACTTTTTTTGGATGTTTTATGCATCTTACCAAAAAACGAAAATAGGTAAAATTAGGGCTTCTCCAAATGGGACAGGTCTAGCCTCATCACATGTATCTCTGGGAATCAGAATCAGAATTTCACCAAATTTGGACAGGATGTTCACAGATAGTTATTAGTTACAATTATGCAAAGTTTTTATCAATACCATTTTCAATTTTTGAATTGTTCACACCTAAACACACATGTAGTTTAGGCGGAAATTGAAAATTGAAACAAAAATTCAAAAGGTATGTACACCAAAGTCTGTCATTTTCTAAATAAGGACACCAAACATTAAAATATGTCATTTTTATCTTCTTTAGACTGTTATCTAAACATATAAGCAAGTTATGTGACTTTTCACTTGACCCTATGCTGTCACCAGCCCCTAACAGGAAACTAGTGCAGCCAGGATTTCAGGGTGACCTGGTACAATGGGGCCCTATGGATGTGTATGTGGGAGGAGGTGGCCACAAACAATTGTTTAAGACTTAACAACAAGACACAATATAATTGTATTCTATAATATGTATATAATTAAACATTTAAATAGTTATTCCTAATACATTTTGTCTCATATTTTCTATCTTACATATGATTTATATGATGACACTCAGAGTCAACCCGCTGCTTTCAACAATATTGTCACCTATGACATTGTTTCTATTTCATTCTAAAAAATTAAAGCATTGTCTTGCCATCAGTTGTGAAATATTAATGAACTAAAAAACAGTATTGATATATATAACCTTGAGTTCTTAGAAATTAAATATACATCATATAGTCTATTTGTATATCAGCCATACAGCCTGTTGTAGTTTTTTAAATGTATTTCAGTCATATAAAGATGGTGTGTAGTCACCATATCTCCTGCTTTTAAGAAGAACCCTAGTTACTCCAGAGGATACACCGGATGAAGGGATCGTTTTTATAATACCCTAAGTATGATAAAGAGTTAAAAAAAGCTACAGTAGCTATTTTTGTTGAATGATTTATCAGGCAACCAATGGAGCTGGGATACAAAACAATTCTTATGATGGCGTAAATGTGTGTAAGGTAAATTAGGATAACAATCATGCAAACATGTTTATAAGAAACTTCTTTATACACTTATTTTACCTCATTATATATAATGACGTTTGATTTTAAATGCTAATTACAAAGGATGATTTCCACTTTTAGACAAAATGACTGTGAACCTGAGAGCTTAACACCTTGCAACTAAAAACCTAAGGCTAGAGCTGTCCCTTTTGGAGAAGCCCTAATTTTACCTATTTTCGTTTTTTGGTAAGATGCATAAAACATCCAAAAAAAGTTATTTTGCAGTAAAATATTTTTATACAACCATCCGTTTCATAAACTACACATGTTCAAGTTATGAAAAAATATGGTCGTGCTTTGTTCTACCTCGGGTAGGGGTATCTCCAAAACTAAAGCCTTTTTGGGGGGCTTGTTCCTCTACTATTTATATTATTGTATTTTATTACCTTTGTCATCTTATCTCTTATTCTGAGTTTTTGGAGATGTTAAGCCATATGGGTCAAAAGCCGTCTTATACACAGATTTCCCCGTCAGATAAAATCAGATTAACTTTAATGTCCCTGAAGGAACATTTTTACTTTCCCTTGAACACTGCAGGTCCAAAATTTATCATTGTCAATAATTAATTTTTTCTCCCTTTTGGTCTGAAAGTCACTCTACAGGTTTTCTCATAGTCCCGCCTCGTGTAAATGAATAAACATTTGGGGGCGTCCCTCTCTCAGTTGCCACAGAATTAGCCATGTGAAGCACTTGCTTATTGTATATTTCAACAAGGTGAATACCAAACTTAGAGAGGGGGCGTTTCTATAAAAGTACTGCCTAATTCCCTGTAAAGTATGCATTTAAATTTGGGCTATTACCACAGTGAACCTATCATTTACCCTTCTTACTCTTATTGGGGTTTTATCTAGTCAAATTTGGTTATATTATTAATAATTTTATTTAATTATTTATTAATATAAATAACAATGTCATTAAACTATGTTTAATTGACTCAGGGGCACCACCCTGAAACCAGAGAAAAATAACCAAAATATCACTCAAATCAGTTCCAAATTAGTTACTTAATTACTAATATTATTAATAATTAATAACTATATTTAATAACTTGAAGGCATTAAGTCCGTACACAAAGCCGGACTTTGATTCAATGGCGGGTACACTGGTCTTTCTGATTGTGAAAGCCGTTGACTGAAGGTAAACTAGCATAGCATTACATACATAGGCGAACACAGCAGTTCATCACAATAAAACAAATGCAGCAGCTTACAACAGATAATAAACAGAATGTGACGTCAACAATGATGCATAATTATCAGTGGTTATAAAAGAAACATAACTATTTCTGAAACTATTTCTGCCCAGACCAAAGCTCTTACTTGGGGTAACTCCTGGTGATCGTTGCAAAGCTGGTTAGATCGTCACTCTGTTGAATGTTGAATCATCAGATTCAGGCAGGGTTCCTTCGTGGCAGATGTAGGAAGAGGGAAGCGGGATTCAGATCTTCGACCAGAGCGCTGCTCTGTGGTCTTCTGAGAGCCGAGTTCTTTATGTGTCCTTGTGGATTCAGGGATCAGTGGGCTTCCTTCAGCGCTCCTGTCCAGTTGTGTTCAATGACGTCTTACGAAAAATCAAAGGAAAGAAACTCTTCTTTTTGCTCGAACCTGATAGCATCTGATTGCGCTCAAAACTCTTAAAAATATGCCGTGGAAGTAGTCAGCTGAATCCTCTGATGCTTGAATTCAGCATGTGAAGAGCTACCTAGACTGAGCAACCTCAACTCTGGAGTTTAACTTATGTAAGCCAAGAGGAGGGAAGGGTTTGTCTCCTCGAATGCTGGAATCCATCTTGTTGGAGAGGGTATCCTCTGGTGTAGGCAGACCACACTTAAAGAGGAAGAAAAATGAGAGGCGACTGCTTTTAAGGACTTGGGCTGCCTGTGGGTTTACCTCAGGCCTCCTCCAATGAGGATAAAGAATTCAGACCCCCCCCCCCCCCCCCCCCAAACACACACACACACACACACACACACACACTTTTCACACCTTTTTGTTAGTTGCCATTGGGCTAAGACTCCTTTGCAAGTTCCCTCCAAAATAACTCTAGACAGGCTTGAGAACTGCGATACCGGCCTGAGTCCTTTGTCCAGCACACATGGCTGAGGTCCAACACTCTGTATTTACCTGGTACAGTATTTACTAAAAGCATTACACCAACTTGTGCCATGCATGTTACAAACATTAAAAGGCACCTATTCTCTAAAACACACTTCCCCATGTGTCTCTAGTCTGTCTACTAACCCCCCAATTGATGAGAATAGTCCATCCTCTCTGCCTTTTGCCTGCTCCACTTTTCAGAAAATGTGTGCTCAATCTGTCTCTTGGTGTTAAGTAGTTCAGCTTCACAAGAAGGCTCTGAACAATGTGAGAAACTGATCCACAGCATCTTTCTGTCAGGAAAACCTCTACAGACAGCTTTCACTATTTGAATTAGAGGCTCGGTGTTTATCCGTTTATACGTGAAAGTTTATCTGAAACTATTCAGCACTCAGCGGTCCAGTTGTATGTGAGTACACCTCATTCTCTGACATCTGAACCTTGACTTAGACTTCTATCAGACTTAATGAACTTGTTTCACAGTAAAAAAAAAAATTAAAAAAAAGATTTAAAGTTGATTAAACTAAATAAAAGTACAGCAGGTCAACATAAAATATCCAAGCTGACATGTTCTATGGACTTCATATATTTAAATCTACATTTCTTCAACTCATGTATCAGATGCTTTAATCCAAAGTGATGGACATCAGAGAGTAAGAATAACATGAGCGAGGAGAGAGAGAGAGAGGAGGAAGCAACGACAGGAAGTGCAAACAGCTTCATTTTTTGAGCTTTTTTATGGAATCATATTTGTGCCAAAAAAATCAAACAAAACTTCTTCAATTGCAAACAAAAAATAAGACTTTGAGAGATATAATCTCACTGAAGCAAAAACAAATACTTGCAATTAAAATATTTGTGTAGTCGTGTAAATAATCGTCCTTTTACTTTTCTTATCATCAGTCCTTTTGTTTAGAGTTCCCTCTTTTTTCTTTCTCACTGATCAGACTTTTGCTCTCTGTCAGCTTTCTCGTTTGCGCTGTCTGACTTTTTGTTTGTGATTCTGTCACAAACCTCTTGAGTGGGTGGGCTTTTTGAGGAATGCGTCCCCATTGGCTAATGAGTTTTTGAGTGACAGCTCAATGCCCTGGACATTCCAGGAAGTCTGACAGACCTGTCCCCGTCTGCATGAGAAGTGAAACTTATCAACATCAGCAGAGTTTAATAAAGGAGAAAAGACGGACATTAATCAGTGAGAAAGAAAAAAGAGGGAACTGAGATGCGTTCACTGGACAATCCGAGCTCAGAATTCAGAACACTGCCGGCCACGGATTACCTGCACGCCAAAACTTAAAACAAAGAGAGATTTTCTTGCAGAAAACAGGAGGTGAGCTTGTGTCTCCGAACACTTGAAGTCAGCGCGTGGAAAGAGAAAAAGAATGGAAGTCTTGGAGTTTTGTAGCCTGGCCTGCTTCCTGGGGGGTCTACCACAGGTCCCCTCCAATGAGAAGAGAGAGGTTCCAGTTCCCCCTTTCTTCACACGCAGGTGTGAAGTATTGCAGGGGATTCTGGGAGTAAGAGTCCTTTAGGTCTCTTTGTGATCTCAGTGAATAACTCAAATGAGGCTTCTCACAGAGGAAGGCCCAAGTCCATTGTTTGCCTGTCTTAAGACTGCGTTGCCCAACAACGATATATAACTCAGATCTATGTTCAGTCTGTAGTGATAAATATAAACATTTATTGTGTTCATACCTCAGATGCAGTTATAAAACACTTGTTGAAAAGATTTATAATGAAGAAAAGATGATCACTCGACTGGAAAGTAACTGAGCATGTACGTGCGTCACCGCCCGACACTCTGCAGAGTGATGATAATTGTTGTAATCATTATAGCGCCCTCTGCTGGTGAAAGAAAACTGCTAGTGTTATACAATGAAACTCAAATGAAATGCTATTTGACTGAATAAATTGAGTAATATCAGCACATATCTGAGATAAAATTAGCCGATACCGATAGTCACTGGATATGATAATATCGGCCCATATTTTTTGGTTGGCTGATTAATAGGTTGGGCTCTCCTTAGGAAATATTAAATTATTACCTGGCATGATTGCTGAATGTTCTTTGAAGTCATAAAATAGATTTTCTTGTGATCCAACTCGGATCTATGTTCAGTCTGTAGTGATAACTATAAACATTTATTGTGTTCATAACTCAGATGCAGTTATCAAACACGTGTTGAAAAGATTTATAATGAAGAAAAGATGATCACTCAGCTGGAAAGTAACTGAGCATGTACGTGCGTCACCGCTCGACACTCTGGAGAGTGATGATGCTCCTTGTAATCAATATAGCGCCCTCTGCTGGTGACAGAGAGCTGCTAGTGTAATACAATGAAACTCTGAAATACAATAAAATGCTATTTGACTGAATAAATCGAGGAATATCTGCACATATCTGAGATAAAATTAGTCGATACCTATAGTCACTGGATATGCTGATATCGGCTGATATTATCAGCTGGTTGATTAATCTGTCGGGCTCTAATCCAAATATTAAATTATTATCTGGCATGATTGCTGAATGTTCTTGGAAGTCATAAAATAGATTTTCACTTTAAAAGGTCCCATGAGATCTGTGCTGTGGTGACTTGAAAACACAACTATCTCCTGCTGTCATTTTTTAATGCAGACAAATTATGAAATAACTAGATTCTTTTTTTTTTTTATATTTATTTTTGGGCTTTTTTGTGCCTTTAATGGAGAGATAGGACAGTGGATAGAGTCGGAAATCAGGGGGAGAGAGAGGGCGTGCGCACACTAACCACTGCACCACCAGCGCCCCAAAATAACTAGATTCTGATTGTTTTGTTTTTTCCATTTGGTTTGCAAGATAATATGGAACACTTAAAGTTTTAAATGATATGCCAAGCAATCACACAAGCTGTTGTCCATTTTGTCCAGTTTAGACCAATCAATGGATTCTGAAGCCGGTGAGACGATGGAGGTGGTGGCTCTCGGCCGGCCTTTCAGCCTCGGGATGTTGTACGACTGCCGCAGAGACTTACTCGTGCCTGGTACTGTAGTACTGAAATTTAAGTTCTATAATCTTCTCTCAAATCATTGAATCACTTCATCAAATACCATTCCCATTTTTGAGGCTCTAAAAGATAATCCTTTATTGCAGTTTCTGAAAACTGAACTTGATTTGTGCTTCTTCTTTTTCAGGAATTACCCTGTGGGACTGTGATGACCTGAAGAAGGATGTTCGAGAACGACCACAAAACTATAATGAATTTGAGATAGTTGCCTCTGACTCAATTGAGGATAAATCCTCTGCACTCGATGTTAAAGCATCACTGAAGGCAAGTCTCCTGGGTGGACTTGTAGAGGTTGGTGGATCAGCGAAATACCTGAATGACAGTAAGACTTCCAAAAACCAAGCCAGAGTAACACTGAAGTACAAAGCAACTACAAAGGTCCGGGAACTGTCGATGAATCATCTTGGAAGAGGAAATGTGAAACATTCTTATGTTTTTGACAAAGGAATAGCAACACACGTAGTCACAGCGATTCTTTATGGGGCACAAGCCTTCTTCGTTTTTGACCGTGAGGTTTCTCAAAAAGAAGATCAACAAGACATTGAGGGAAACTTGAAGTTAGCAATCAAGAAAATACCTTGCCTTCCTATAGAGGGTGATGGTTCACTGAAAATGGAGGAAAATGAAAAAGCTAGTGTTGAGAAGCTCTCCTGCAGTTTCTTTGGAGACTTTTGCCTTCAGAAAATGCCAACATCCTTTCAGGAAGCAGTGGAAGTCTACCAAAGTCTGCCTGAACTGCTGGGAGCCAATGGAGAAAACGCAGTACCAATGAAGGTCTGGCTGCTGCCTCTGACAACTTTAGATTCTTCTGCTGCTAAACTTGTACGTCAGATAAGTGAAAGTTTAGTACAAGACTCACAGAATGTCCAGGAGGACCTCAATGAGCTGGAAATGAGGTGTAACGAGGCACTGAGAACCACCACAGCACAGCAGTTCCCACAGATCAGCAAAAAGATGAAAACTTTTCAAAGTATGTGCTCAGAGTTCAAACTGGAATTCCGACAAACATTGGCAAAGAGACTTCCATCAATCCGGGGAGGAGGAGAAGAGGAGGCTGTGCTCGCAGATGTCCTGAGGAAAATACACCCTTCTCCATTCAACAGTGAAAACCTGAATGAGTGGATGAATTGTAAAGAGAGAGAGATCGACACATTATTGTCTTTAACAGACGAGATGAAGAACACCAAGGTTGTACCATCTCAGAATGACCTTTACAAAGAAAGTCTAAGAACAGAACATGCTGTGTGTTTTGTTTTCACCTCACTGGGAATCAATGAACCGTACCTCTCAGCTTTGTCAAACTACTTAAGCCAAACACCAGAACCAGACAACCCTCAAGATCCACATACTCAGGATGTAGAGAAGGAACAATGGTATGCTTCAACAGAAGTAGCAGAATCCATGTGGAAAAAAGCAAAGCTCTTCAATGACTTTGCAGAAGCCAACCAGGAGAACAAGAACGTTAAGTTCTTGTCAGTTGGAATAACAAATGAGACACAGAAAGGTTTGAGCATCTACCTTCATAAAAAAAACCGTCTTGTCACTGAGAACTTTGAGCCGCCTTCAAAGCCTGAAACAGTCACAGTAAGAGACGTAAACCACAACAGTGTGACACTGAAGATTGATCCACCAAAGTTTGGCTCAGAGAGCATCACCTCCTACTCTGTTGAGTACTGTGTCAGTGGAGAGGAAGGATGGAAACAACAGACAGCATCAAAACCTGAAGATGTCACAGTGGGTGATCTGAGTCCAAACACAGAGTATAAGATCAGGTGCAGAGCAGTGACCTCTGTAGGTGTTGGACCAGCCAATCATGTCAGTGGTTCCATTAAAACCTTAACCTGCAGCCCTCCTGGAAAACCTGAAGTTATACCAAACTCAAGTGAGATATCAGTGAGCTGGGAGAAACCTGCTACACTTGGACAAGACGTCCACATTTTGAGCTACATCGTGGAGTACGCCGAAACAAAGGGTCTCCAGTGGAAACAAATGATAACAGGAGCTGATGAGACGATCATTTCAGAGCTTCAGTCAGAGACAGAATATGTTGTCAGGGTCAGATGTGACTGTGGTGCAGCTGGCAGAAGCAAGGAGAGCATCACTGTGAAAGTCTGCACAACAAAGACCAATCCTGTTGCAGAAAAACTCAAAAAGAAAAGCAAAAGGATAAACTATGCCTCACCCTCAGTTTACAAACTGCCTCTGGAAAAAGAAGAGATGAACATAGATGGATGTCGGAGGTTTAACTTTGGCAAAGAAAGCACGACACAAAACCATACAATAATGCTTGTGGGAGCGACCGGATCAGGAAAGTCCACTCTGATCAATGAAATGATCAACTACATTGTTGGAGTGAACTGGGAGGATGATTTCAGATGTAAATTAATTGAAGAGGATGAGTCCAGATCCCAAGGTGAAAGTCAGACTTCTGAAGTCACTGTGTACAAAATCAACCACCAGGAAGGCTTTAAAATAGATTACTCAGTGACCGTCATTGACACTCCAGGCTTTGGAGATACAAGAGGCATAGAGAGAGACAGAGAGATCACAGACCAGCTGAGGAATCTCTTCTCTTCTCAGCGTGGTGTTAGTGAAATTGATGCTGTGTGTTTTGTTGCTCAGGCCTCTTTAGCTCGACTCACAGCATCACAGAAATATGTGTTTGATTCTGGGCTCTCAATCTTTGGCAAAGACATCGCAGACAACATCAAGGTTCTGGTGACGTTTGCTGATGACCAGTGCCCACCTGTCCTGGAGGCGATCAAGGCTGCAGACGTCCCGTGTCCTAAAACAGAAGACGGCCTGCCGATTGACTTCAAATTCAATAATTCAGCTTTGTTTGTGGAAAACAAGTCATCTGCAAAAGGCATGAGGGGAGGGGTGAGAAGCTTCAATGAGGTGTTTTGGAACATGGGGACAGAGAGCATGAAGAGGTTCTTTGATGCTTTAAATGTCATGAAATCCAAAAGCTTGACACTGACAAAGGAGGTCCTCGGAGAAAGATATCAGCTTGAAAAGTTGCAGGAGCGGGTTAAAGTTGGGTTAGCCAAGCTCCAGGACATAAAAAAGACAGAAGAAAAACTGAAGGAGTATAACTCACTTGGTGAGGCATGGATTGGAAAACTGAAGGCTAAACATGATAATGCGCAGGCTGAGGTGAAGGAACTAATTTCGGGATCTGCAAAGTGTCTAAACAGACTTAAAGAGATCGCACTGAGGCCAGATCCTCTCTCCTATCCAGAGTACATTGACATGCTCATTGAAGGAGAGAAATCTGAGGCCAAACCAGGCTGGCACAAACGAGTTCAGTCCCTGATGAAAATAAGAGAACAAGCAGAGATCATAGCCAAAGTAGGCAGAGGAGAGGCCCCCCACATCTAGATACCAGCTATGGTTTTAATCTTGGTCAAACAGACAACAATAGCAACCAAAGAAGAACGACCTCAACCCAAGAACGCAGACCAAGAGGAATCTTTCCATTCAAGTGGACATAATGTACATATGTAATCAAACAAAACAGTATCACATGTAAACCAGGTTAAAGAGAGATTCAATCATCAAATAACATTCAGTACAAACATTACAGTACAACTGAAAGAAAGTGAATATATATAAATATATAAAATAAACCAATAAAGATGCATACATAATTAGTGAAAAGGTCTCAGGGAAAAAAGGTTTTATAGAAATACATAAATGTTACATTTGTTGTTAATTAAAATGAGAATTGAATTCTAGATGATCTAGATTGTTTTGTAAAGTAATACAAGGCAGAATGATATGATGATCTCATTGAAATATATTTATTTTTATTAATCTATACAGATCATTTTGGTTTTATTAGTCCAGATGTCAGTGGTGGGCATTAACACACTTTTACTTTAGTCTTGTACTTAATTTACTTCTTTTTCCAGTACTTTTAAAAGTATTAGGGTGAGGAACTCCGCCGTCTTCAGTTTTTAGAGGTGTTTCTATCTGCATTCATTGGGTGGTTTCAGAGACTTACAAGGGTCTGTAAATGCAATGAAAACTACTGGCTACAGCAATTTACTGATATTAGAAAATGTAATTTTTACTTTTGAATACTTAAGGCCAAAGGATGTATTTAAGTGATAAATGTGTACTGTTGAAAGATCAGAAAGAGTTATGCAATTGTTGAATTTGTTTTTACCATATGTGTTTTTTTCTTTTATTATCATTTAATTCATATGTCATATAGTCATAACTACTTTCTTTGCTTTTACATATCCTGTCAATCATGAATACATCCGCGGTGCCTATGCATCTGTGAGGTCAGGATAAGTGTGCCATACTTTGAGCTAAAACCACATATGAACTTGGTATCACCTGTGGATGTATCACGCTTCTGTGAATCTGCATTGTTGAGGTTTTACAGATTCTTTACAATTTGGCTATAAAAACGCTGGAAAAGCTGATCGAGGCTCTTTTTCACTTTTTCTAAAGGACTCCACGTCACTCTGACTTTTAAATCCCCGTTTTGGGACTTAGTCTCTGAGACCGAGATCTTTTGAAACCTCAAGTGTCTGCACGCTCGGATTTTAAACTTTTGATTTTGTATTTTACTTTTTTATATTTTTACTTTTACTGTTTTGTATTTTGAAAATCTTTTGAAGTTTTTTCAATAAATTTTCAGAAACTGTATGAAACCATTTTTCTGACTGAAGTCATTCACACCACAAAGACCTGAGCCTCTCTTAAGGACGCCGCGTGAACCTCGGGAGGTAAGCATGAGCAGTCACACCACGGCACACTTCTACTGACTTTTACTACACACCTCATACACACCTAGCATCCGAGTGAGGAGAGTTGCAGTTAATCCCTCTCCGGGGGTGAGAGCCTCCGGGGGCTAATCTAGAGTCCTGAATCAAGGATTATATTTGAATCTAATTATTCTAGAAATGAATGTTAGACATATAATCCTAGAGCTATGTGGTTATATAAGTCTTCTCCTCTCAACAGGGTGTTAGCGGAGTAATTTTACATAGCTCCAGCTACTAGGAAAGAGGAGACTAGCAGCTGGTAGCGAGCGAGCCCTCACGTAGTTCTAGGAAAGAGGAGACTAGCGGCTGGTAGGGAGCGAGCCCTCACGTAGTTCTAGGAAAGAGGAGACTAGCGGCTGGTAGGGAGCGAGCCCTCACGTAGTTCTAGGAAAGAGGAGACTAGCGGCTGGTAGGGAGCGAGCCCTCACGTAGTTCTAGGAAAGAGGAGACTAGCGGCTGGTAGGGAGCGAGCCCTCACGTAGTTTTAGGAAAGAGGAGACTAGCGGCTGGTAGGGAGCGAGCCCTCACGTAGTTCTAGGAAAGAGGAGACTAGCGGCTGGTAGGGAGCGAGCCCTCACATAGTTCTAGGAAAGAGGAGACTAGCGGCTGGTAGGGAGCGAGCCCTCACATAGTTCTAGGAAAGAGGAGACTAGTTAACTAATGTGTGGTGAGCTTCCGTTAGCTATAGTAAAGTTATTCACCTCTTTGTGCATGTCAAGTCAAAACAGGGCTGAATTTGTCTGAATTATAAAAGGTATAAGTGGTAAAATGAAGAGCCGTTTGGGAGCTGAAAGAGACTCTTCATGCTGATCTGAGCCAAATGATCTGGCAAATCACGTCTTTAAGGTTTAGAAAATAAACACAGTGAGCAGCTTGAAAGAAAACGAGACTCTAGGACCGAGGACGAAATCACTCCCTCATTCCCTCCTCACTATTTAGTGAGTTATAAGTAGAGAACTACATCGTGCACTCACTCTGCAGAATTAAAAAACATGTCTCACACTACTCGCTCACTCACCGGTGGCTGACAGTGACGTGATGTCATGTGACTTGTTGGAAAATGGGAACCGGGGGTGCGTTCAAATTGTCCCTCCTATCTCCTTTCACTATCCACTTCACCTTATCCCCGGGGAAAAGGTCATGAGGTTAAGGAAAGATGTTAAGAGAATTCATAAAGGACTTAGGGAAAGGCAATCGCGTTGCTCTGACAATCCGACCACATTTCCACTAGGCCACGTCATTAAATGTGACGGGCCTGCGGAGGTTAATGACGTGGGTGGCTACCAGGCTACAAGTAAGAAAAGTGAAACCATCAGCTTCCTGTCCACTCAGAAATCAACATCAAAATAAATATGATTGTATGAAATTAAATGTTACATTTCTGTAAGATATAACCTACACATAATGTTTTAAACATACAACTGCACAAAGCATTCTTAAGTGAATGAAATATGTTGAATAAAACTTCATCTAGCTAAAAATGTCTCTCATCCCTTCATCCCTTACATGATCTGTGTCAGTTTACGATCATCGTTAATGTTTGTGAACGGTCAGATGGGCGACTCGCTTTAAATGTCCAGTGTGTTCAGCATAAATATACAGAGAATGAAAGAAGCCATCTCTCTGGCTTATTATATTTTACTATAGTATTAATTTATCTTCCCTCTTCTTCTGTCACCTTTCCTTCATCTTTTGTGTGATTGCGGTCTTGATTTCTGTTTTACTGTATGTTACTGTAATTTCTCTTTGTGGCTTCCTTTGCACAGTTTCGTTTCCTATACTCCATTATGAGCTGGTCTCCATATAAATATTACTGTCAGTCCCTTAATTTGTATTCTAGCCTCTACCCAGAGCTGCAGCCCCAACTAGTGGCGGGTGGTGACACAACATCTGACAGCTTTGGTGAAGTTGCAACAATTTTGCAACTTCACCCCTGAATCACACCGAGTCCACCGAACTTCATCTGAGAATGCGACCTAAGATGTACTCACCTGGGAGACATTGGGCCCCCTCTGGAGAACAGTGCACCAGCCCCCCCCCCCCCCCCCCCAGACACCACCAGTGGATGAACAGCAGGGGGCGCCACCTGCCTTCACAACACCAGAGCAAACACCAACACAGCTCACCGCACAGAGACAAACGATCAAGTGTTGATATCAACCTTCATTAAATGTTACTTTCTGTTTTGAGGGAACGTGTTGATTTAAAACCATCTTGGATCAAAGAGCTGCTGCAGGATCACATCGACACTTCATGACATTTTCAATTCAGACCAACTGAAGAAGAAATATAACACCATTTTCTGACTCTTTAACTTTATAAAGGCGGTTTTGACTTCTCTCTCTACATCCATCCTACATTTGAAATAAACACAAGTCAGTGGTTCCCCTAATGAGAGGGTGAGCACTCAGTGAAGACTCCTCCCAGTTATGCCCCTGTACCCAACTGATAAGTAACATAACCTACCCATATAGCCTTTAGTCGACCACGCAACCAAAACAGAACCGCCACCTTCAACAGACCCAGGCTGGGTTCATGTGAGCTCCAGGTACCCTCCCCACTAAGTGACTCTTTGTGGTCCCCACAACTCAACCGTGTTGACCCATGGGCAAAAATCTCCCTTCACCTGTCTTTCATCCAATTAGTCCCAAGACACCTGGGGACGGGCAGACAGTGAGCTCCACCGTCCCAGAGCACCCCTTTTTTAATGTGTTTTGGATACGACAGCGATGTGCTCAAGGGGCTTTACTGAACCTGAGAGGAGAGCTGGAGAGAAATGAAACCTCCCCACAGCCAATCAGAGAGATTCATCACCGACGCCGATTCAACATGTTGAATCGGCTGACGGGGGCGACAGAACCACACATCTTGGTGTGTCGGGGCCTTTAAACCAAAGCAGAGGCCCAGAATGTACAAATTTTGCAACGACAGTAGGAAACCTCCCTAAGGGGGCCCCATCTGACAGCAGTCACTCTCGTCGCCCTGCGGAGCGTTGGCAGCATGATTGCTGTGAAAACCAAAGTTCATCAATAAAAGTCAACGAAGAGGAAGGATCGTCTACAGGAGAGAAAAGAGAAACAGGAAGAAAGAGGACGAGGAGTAAACGTCGGGACGCTGGTTTTGACGGCCCCCCCAACAGACTATAGAGCGCCCCTGGTCCTGCAGTTAAAGTCTAACAAACAGCTGAACAGTTTTCTGTATGGAGAAGAGGTGTCTCTCCGTCTTTTTAACTGACTGATTCACTGATAAGACTTTAAAGTTTCTCTCTTTTATCTGAAGGAGATTCAGTCAATCAAAGTGTCTTTTGTTCCAGTAATTATCTTCAGTGTGAGGTTTTGATTGGCTCTCTTACGAACAAGTGAACTGTAGTTAAAAGATGATTTGGTTATTGAATGTTTCTCATTGTTGTGACGTAGGGGTTATTTTCGGTTTGATGGGACTTGTTACACATTACTTCACAGGGTTGAATACTTTATATGATCAAGTT
Organism: Labrus mixtus; assembly: GCF_963584025.1. Lineage (NCBI taxonomy): Eukaryota > Metazoa > Chordata > Actinopteri > Labriformes > Labridae > Labrus > Labrus mixtus. The sequence continues at coordinate 29,870,140 of NC_083619.1, read as the reverse complement.
GTGAGTTTGTTGGATGTTCCTGGAGTTTTTCTGGAGTTTGGTCTCGGGGGGGGGGGGGGGAGGGCGCTGACACGGAAGTGGCCGGAGTGGCCCCTGCGCCGCACACATGCGCAGTAGCACACTGGGTGTAGTCTGGAGTCTCGTCTTTTCCTGCTGGAGTTTGTGCATGGCGGAGGACACAAAGAGCTGAGGCCGAGCACAGACCCCTCACAGCAGCAGCAGCAGCATACCGGGAACAGAGCTCTGGACGCGGCCTGGAGCGAAGACAATCTGCCGCTGCTGAAACCCTCCCGCTACGCTCACTGCACCGTGAGAGCCCCGGGGATCCGCCGGTAACCGGACGGTCAGAGCAAACTTTGGAAAAGTTGAGGGAGAGTTCGTGTCGGAGCTGCGCACACAGTTTCTTCTGGAGAGGGAGCACGGAGAGGAGAGAAAAAAAATGCCGAGTATGATCCGGGCTCTGGTGGCCCTGAGCTGGGTGGCGGTGTGCGTCCGCGCCGCCATGGACGAGTGTTCGGACGAGCAGGGCTCCCCGCAGCGCTGCATGCCCGAGTTCGTTAACGCCGCTTTTAACGTGACGGTGGTGGCCACCAACACCTGCGGCTCTCCGCCTGAGGAGTACTGTGTGCAGACCGGAGCCACCGGAGTCACCAAGTCGTGCCACATCTGCGACTCCCGGGACCCACGGAACCACCACAGCGCCGTGTACCTGACCGACTACAACAACCAGCAGGACACTACCTGGTGGCAGAGCCAGACCATGCTGGCCGGGATTCAGTACCCGAACTCCATCAACCTCACCCTGCACCTCGGTAAGATCCTCCAAACATCTCCTTCTGGGAAAACCGCTGTGCCGAACCCCGTTTAGAAAACCTGGAGTTTTTGGTTTCTCGGTTTCTGGTTAGAGCAACAACATTTCTGAACAAAGTTACATACATTTTATTGTTGTTTAAGGTCCACTTTTGTATTCGGCACACACATTTTACCCTGAACTATATTTCCTGTCAATAAATCTCCACTTCTAACAGCGGGGTTGTATGCGAGCCGCTGCGCCGCTGCAGGCAGCCAACACCAGCTGTGGAAGGGAAGTCATTTGAGAAGTTCATAGAGCAAACTGATATTTGGTTGTTTTTCTGTGCGCCGGATCGAGGACAGAGTTAAGTTAAAACATGCAGTTGTGACGTGGGATGAAAGCACAGTTTAACACTTGTGATTAACTTAAAATTGAGGACATCTTCCTCGGGGTTTGGTGTGACTTCCCGTGGTATAGAGGTAAAAAAAAGGGCTTCTGAAGTTGAACTTTTCTCCCCACATAAAGGCAACATGAAGCCGCTGAAAGAGGAGCGTCAGAGCTGTGTCTGTGCTCGTCATGTTCGGCTGATCACACCGCGCTGCAGCTGTAAATCAGTGATGTAACCTGCACAGGTTGGGAATGAGGGATTTTTGCTCCCAGCAGTGGAGCATGGAGGACATAGTTTTTATTGTGGGGGGTGGAAGAGTGTGTGGAGGAGGTGGGGGGTTGGAGCTATTTTCTGACCTGACTGTAGGGTCAGCTTGTTCCTGCAGGAACAGCAGCAGTTTGAGCTCCTTCTCCCTCACTTTGTGATTTGCTCTGTTTGTTGGGTGAGGTGTGAAGGTAGCAGCCTGGTGTCCTGGAGGAGGGGGAGGGGGAGGGGGGGGGGACAGCTGGTCTCACAGCGTCTCCTGAAGGAAGTCTCATGTTCAGAATCAGTCCCAACACATCAGTGGGGCTAAATAACAGAGGAAGCAGCAGGCAGACGTCTGGTTTTCACAGTAAATATAACATCAGAGTTCATTCTGGAGCCTTTTATGCTAAGCTAACACGTGTTACGAGTCATTCTGATACGTTGAGACTAAAATAAAAACTAAAGACTGAAACTATAAATCTCATGAATCAATATCTGCTCCGATGATTGATCGAGCTGGCAGCGATGAGACAAAGAAAACCCTTTTGTAAAAATACCGCAGTCTTCTCGATATTAGAGCGTAATATTGGGGTACAAGTCTGTGAATTCACAGCAGAACACTGCAGGGCTGCCAGGGGAGGGCTGCCCTCCAATGCTGGGAGCGGAGAGAGTCTGTAAGAGGTTCCATCTCCTGAAATACGCATTCCTCTGACCTCGATCAAAAAAACATCTGAATTTGTTTGGACCAGAGAAGGTAGGCGGTTTTAAGATACCCCCCCCCCCCCCCCCCCACCCCCACACAGCCGTTTTGGACGCCCCTCGGTTTGCCAGATATGAGAGCAGTTATCAGGTCAACAGGTGTTGCAGCGATGGAAGCGGGCAAGAGAAGTGGTTCAGATAGAAGTGATTGTACCCGACCTAAAAAGCCTCTGCATGTTTCTAATAAGCTCCACGAGCAGAAACGTGCTCAAACTAGGATCAATATTGGAGATGCTTTTGAAAAATGGAGAGAGGTTAGAACACAGAAAGGTTTACAGACCCATGCAGAGCTGGATAAACACTGAAGCTTCAGAGTCCACCACATGGTGACCTGTGTGAGCATGGACTCTAGAGAGGAGGGGGGGGGGGGGGGGGATCTCCTCTCTATCTTCACCTGTCCTCTCTAACAAATTTTAAAAGACCCCAAAACAACTTCAACAATCCCGTAATAAGAGATCAGTATTTTATGTCCAGGCACTGATTCAAAATATTACGATATTATGCTGTAATCATTTTATATTAGAGCCCGACCAATAAATCAGCCAGCCGATAATATCGGCCGATATCAGCATATCTAGAGACTATCTGTATCGGCTAATTTTATCTCAGATTTGCGCCGATATGACAAGATGTATCCACCAGTCAAACTTCATTCAATTTAAGTTTCTTTGTATTACACTAGCAGTTCTCTTTCACCAGCAGGGGGCGCTATCTGGATTACAACAAGCATCATCACTCTGCAGAGTGTCGAGCGGTGATGTACGTACATGCTCAGTTTCTTTCCAGCTGAGTGACCATCTCGTCTTCATTATAAATCTTTTCAACAAGTGTTTGATAACTGAGGGACCAAAACAATAAATGTGGATATCTAAAGTCATCTCTACAGATCAGAGAGAGATATCGCTATCCGATATCGGCATCGACACATATCGATCGACCCCGATTTTATTTTAAAAAAATTTCGTGACGGGTTACAAAGACTCCAAACGAAACGCTAATGAAATAAATTGAACGTCCATGTGGTTATGACGACACGTTTGACTCTGATTGATGTGTTTCTCAGCCAATCAAATCCGACTTAATCTGCCGCCCTGCCTTGCCCCCCCCCCCCCCCAGCCCCCGCTGTCTTAGTTTTCCTTTTAAAAATACCTGTCTATTTCTGAGCCGTGAGCGCGGGGCCTCCAGCAGCAGCACTACTGTTTTTAACAGAGCTGACATTCCTGAGAGGTTCAGTCATGCTGCTGGCTCTCTGCGCCCTCAGGTGATCCACTCTGATTATCCGCCTTCACATGGAAGTGTGTTTAATTACACGCTGACCCCCCCCCCCCCCCTGCCTGCAGGCCGTGTTTTCAGCTCTTTGTTTTTCTCGCATGAATCGAGTTCCGCTTCAGGTCGTCCTCACATGTCACAGAGTCAGACGGCCTGAGCTCACGTCCCGCAGGAAAGACGGGATCACATTTTCTTATTTTTAAAAAGCAGCTGTCGTCTCATCCAGGAAGTGACGGCCACCAGCTGAGCGGCTTCATGTGAACGCTGTGAGGGCTCATAGCGCTCGGCTCTGACGGGGAAACTCTCCAAGTTTCACATGTGAGGGTTTGAAGTTCTGAGATGAACGGTCAAAATGATGATTCATTCAGTAAACATAACGACTCAATGTGACGGATTTAAAAGATAAAACCAGGAGACAAGTCACAATCATGATGTGAAAAGATAAAATTAGGGGACAAATGTGTGATAAAGAGTTTGTTATTGTGACACAAAGTTAAAATTCTGAGGAAAAAAAGTCATAATTTGTTGACCGTGATTTGTTTTATATTTTGCTGTGTTGTCTGATTTCTTAAATTTGTTTATGTTCTATGGTGATGTTGTCCTCGTGTTTCTTGTCTTCTGTGTGCTCCTGTTGCAACACAAATTTCCCCTTGTGGGACAATAAAGAATCTGAATCTGACCGAGTCATGATGATGAGACAAAAAGTTTAATTTTTTGGGGGGAAAACGTTGAAATCCTGATGAAAAGTCAGAATTTGGTCCCAAAAGTTGAGATTATCGCCGCTCCCCTCGTCACCTCCTAAAACCTTTCACCAAAGTACGGGAAGTTACGATCTCCGCTCCCAGGATCGAAACCTTTGAACTACCCCTAAAGTTCGTACTGAATTAGGCAAAAGGGCGTTCAAGTGTTGGGGGGCTCCCTCTCCTTGGAGTCGGTTGCAGGATCCTGACACACCGAGGAGATCGTTGGTCGCCCCCCTAGTTTTTGGCGGTGTGTCCAGCACCGTCGCTACCCGTTGGCCTTTTCTTGGCTGATTCCACATGTTGAATCGGCGTCGGCCCCTCGTGGTTGGGGGTAGGGAACTCTCTGATTGGCTGTTCAGCTAAACGAAACAGGAGAGCCAGTGCACGCGAAGAAATACTGAAGCGCCTCTTCTATTCTTGTTCCTCTAATAAAAGACCAGGAGCTGAAAACGCCAGCGCCATTTTCTACTTTTTATCAGACTTTATTCTCCATTAGAAGTTCATATATCACGAGTGTTGAGCGACAGCGGTGAGAAAATTGTCTCCTCGTACCATAACAACGGTTCTTCCTCGTCCTCTTCTGGTTCCCCCTTTTTGGAATGTCGATTACAGACTACCGCCCCCTGCTGGCACGGAGAGTTATTTCCTCTCATGAGCAGAACGTAGGTGGTGGTTGGCCGTCGGCCTCAAGACAAAAGTTATTTGCCGTCTGCTCGGTGTGTCGATCCGGAGGCGGACATATGTGACTGTAGATGTTTTCACTGACTCGTATCGCCCTTTTTGATCGCCTTGTTGTTCATGATTTTAAGACAAATCTTGATGAAGGTTTCTTTGATTTATGTTAATTGTTGTTTTAGTGTTTTATGTCTGAAACTCAGTCAATGTTACTGCTGCCCGTCTCGACCAGGACGCTCTTATCAATCTCAAAGAGACTTTTCCCGCTTAAATACAAAATAAAAATGGGGTGCTGGTGGTGCAGTGGTTAGTGTGCGCGCCACATGTATGGAGGCTGTGGTCCTCAAAGCGGGCGGCCCAGGTTCGAATCCCTCCTGTGGCTCCTTTCCCGCATGTCGTTCCCCACTCTCTCTCTCTCTGAGTTCTATCTCTATCCACCGTCCTGTCTCTACATTAAAGGCACAAAAAGCCCAAAAATAAATCTTTAAAAAATGTAAATTAAAATGACATCATGTGTTGTAAAGATTTTGGAGGTTTTATTCGTCCGCTCTGCGTCTTCTCGTCTTCTGACTCTGAAAACGTTTGAAGCTGTGATGTCACAGTTTTTAAATCTCAGGAAACACGACGTGTGAGGAGCTCCGGTCTCCGAGTCGCTCTGCGTGTTTGGGGTCTTTGATGCGGCAGGAAGGGCGACGTGTCCCGACTCGACTCGGCAGCTCAGACTGCAGAGAGGAGGGGGGGAGGGGGGAGGGGGGGTCGACATGAAAGACCCTGGAAGAAGAAGAAAGCTGCAGAGAGACGGGTCATTTATCGTGATTCTACCAACACAGCTGAAAGACGGAGACTAAACCTGCTCACAGAACAGCAGCCTCAGTTTGTGTTCAATCCAAGATGGCCGACGCAGCAGCTGAACCAGACGGAGGAAAATCGAAATCAAAACAACATAAATGAATCTTCAAACGACCGTTGTCTAATAAGGCCTCCGTTATAATGGCGTGATTACCCAGGGAGGAAGCAGGTGACGTCAGCTCGCCACGACGTCATCAGGAACATTCAGAGTAAAGTCAGGGTCCAGCCCGGGTTTCTGCATGTAGCAACCATGAGAGGAGATGACATCATCATGAGGTCATGAGGTCATGAGGTCATGAGATCGTTTAATGGTTCCTGCATCACGTTTTCGTTCACACCTTCACAAATCACCCGATATGTCTCCTCCAGCCTCCTCGTGTTTACTCTGAACAATCAGGACGTTTGTTCCTTTAAGGCGAGACTCACGTGAAGACAGCTGGACTCGCCCGCCCCGTGTGGGGGGGGGGGGGGGGGGGGGGGGGGGGGGGAGGGGGGGGGGGGGGGGGGGGGGGGGGGGGGGGGGGGGGTGTGGGGGGGGGGGGGGGGGTCGGGGGGGGGGGGGGGGGGGGGGGGGGGGGTAGTTTATTCGCTTCAGTACCTGGACGCTCTTTGAAGTCTGAACATGGAGGCAAAACATCCTCGAGTTCTGCTCGATAAAAAACAGAAACACATCTTAATGAAGGTCGAGCTGCAGGCGCTCCCTTCAAACAGCTGATCAGGTGTGTGTGTGTGTCTCTCTCTCTCTCTCTATCACTCTCTCTCTCTCTCTCTCTCTCTGTGTGTGTGTGTGAGAGATCAGCTGCAGTGGGCCCGTCGGTGTTTCCCGAGCGTCCAGCTGTGCAGCTCTCATATCTCAGCTCAGACCGGGTTCCCACGCCGAGCTCATTCCTCACACACTAAACAATGACTCCGACCAGATGACTCCCCCCCCCCCCCCCCCCCACCCCCGACACACACTCTCACATCGGTATAATTTACAACAGCTGGATCCTCCAGAGGGGGAAAAGTGGGCTCGTTCTTTTATGATGGGTTGGGAGAGACTGAGAGGAGGAGGAGCTGTGTGTCTGTGTGTGTGTGGTGTCTGTGTGTGTGTGTGTGTGTGTGTCTCTGTGTGGCTGTGTGTGTGTCTGTGTGTGTGTGTCTCTCTGTGTGTGTGTGTCTGTGTGTGTGTGTCTCTGTGTGTCTGTGTGTCTGTGTGTGTGTCTCTGTGTGTGTGTGTGTCTGTGTGTGTGTGTCTGTGTGTGTGTCTGTGTGTGTGTGTCTGTGTGTGTGTCTGTGTGTGTGTGTCTCTCTGTGTGTGTGTCTCTCTGTGTGTGTGTGTCTGTGTGTGTGTGTGTGTGTGTGTGTGTGTTCATCGTTGTCTGGACATGAGCCTTCACATGTTTCTAATTGGCCATTGTTGTTGACACAGTGATATTATAACTCCCGCCCCTTCTTGATTTTGATTGGTCGACCAGGGAGAAGTGACATTGACGTTCTCAAAGTTAAGAAGAACAGAACGAGACATTTGTGTTGAAACATGAAGTGAAACTCTTCTTCTTCTGTCTGGTTGAGTCCGAGGCCTCAGGGGACCGTTTCTTCCCCTTCTCCTGTTGAAGTGGCGCTCGAGGGGCCCCGAGCTGGCCCGCCCCCGGTCTGACTCATGAATATTCAAACCCCTCTTCAGTGGAGAGCTGCAATGTGAAGCCTCTTAACGAGGAAGTGTGTGTGTGTGTGTGTAGGTAAAAAGTCCCAGTTAGCATTGTTAGCATCAGT
>NC_083619.1:29857058-29859558 GCF_963584025.1 Labrus mixtus | reverse complement strand
TGACGATGACGACAGAACGTTTGAGACTTTAGTGGACGAGTTCTTCAGAATAAATAAAACAGTTCTTTCACAGCGTCATGTGATCACTCAAACATCTGAATGTTTCTCCTCCAGCCTCCTCGTATTTATTCTGCAGAAAGTCAGAGTGAACTGATGTGAGAACACAGCAGGATATAATCAGGAGAATTCACCTGGAGCCAGTGGGAGGGGCCAGTGGGAGGGGGCGGTGACCTTTATTCCCTGTGATCGCTGCACGACCATAGACTGTCTGCACGCCACCTCTACCATCTCCGTGCTCTAATCAACCTGCTGCTGCATGTTTCCTGTTCTCCAGGATGTTCTTCTCCACTCTTTAGTTCACATTGAGATTCTCTTCAACTACATGAAGCATTGATAGAAAGACAGATACTCTCATTATAGAGTCTTATAGAGGACTCTGCTGCTTCGTCTCACCTCGTGTGTGTGTGTGTGTGTGTGTGTGTGTGTGTGTGTGTGTGTGTGTGTGTGTGTGTGTGTGTGTGTGTGTGTGTGTGTGTGTGTGTGTGTGTGTGTGTGTGTGTGTGTGTGTGTGTGTGTGTGTGTGTGTGTGTGTGTGTGTGTGTGTGTGTGTGTGTGTGTGTGTGTGTGTGTGTGTGTGTGTGTGTGTGTGTGTGTGTGTGTGTGTGTGTGTGTGTGTGTGTGTGTGTGTGTGTGTGTGTGTGTGTGTGTGTGTGTGTGTGTGTGTGTGTGTGTGTGTGTGTGTGTGTGTGTGTGTGTGTGTGTGTGTGTGTGTGTGTGTGTGTGTGCGCGCGTGGTTGTAATTAAACTTTATTCCCCGCTGACATCTGGATCAAACCTTCGCAGTAACGGTGTAATTACACGCTGATACGTCTCCGGCGGATGACGGCGTTTTATTGTAGCTTCAGGTGGATGCACGCTGCGGGCACTGCTCTCCGAGTCGTGTGTGTACAGAAAATAAGACTTCGTGGGCGCGGCGTTCCCTGAGCGCCGTCTGCAGGTTTATGTGAGGTTAGAGCAGAACACACACACAGAGACTCAGAGGAGAGCTGGAACTCACATCACACAGGAAATGAAAGCTCGCAGGAATGTGGCGGTCTGTTGAGGCGTCACGTCTCCACAGCTGATCCATCAAACTGTCAAACTTAAAGACGCTCGCTGTCAAGCGTTTGTGAGGAATGCAGCAAGGTTCAATACTTTCTGATAGTAGTTTGTTGTTTTTTTTTTAAAGCTATCTCGGCCATTTTGATGACGGATGGCGAGGAAAAGTTCATCAGCTTTAAAGGAGATCTTTTCTCACCGTTAATGATGTCACTCTGGGACGTCTGTTGAGCGGCGTTACGAGACGAGCAGCTCAAAAACCTCTTTATTCATCTGATACGGGCGGCAGTAGCTCAGTCTGTAGGGACTTGGGTTGGGAATCGGAAGGTCGCCGGTTCAAGTCCCGGCACGGACCAAGTCCGGAAATTGGTCTGGTAGCTGGAGAGGTGCCAGGCCACTTCCTGAGCACTGCCGAGGTGCCCTTGAGCAAGGCACCTAACCACCCCCCCCCCCCCCCACAAGCTCAGGAGCGCCCGCCGTGGGCAGCCCCCTCACTCTGAGACCTCTCCATTAGTGCATGTCCACAGGATCCTGTTTGTGCATGTGTGTGTATTTCAGTTCATGTTTGTGTAGCATGTTTACTAGACAGAGTGTAAAAACGAATTTCCCCTCGCGGGATCAATAAAGTATAAATTCTTCTTCTTCTTATTCATACCGGCGTCAGGAAAATCCCTCATTTCAGCCTCTGACTGAAACGCTTCATGTCAGCTACTGTCTCTTTAAGGCCCCGCCCCCAAGTGCCCACTCCTCCTTCTACTAGTAGGAGGCCTTCTTCTTCTTCTTCTTCTTCTTCTTCTTCTCCTTCTTCTTCTTCTTCTCCTTCTTCTTCTCCTTCTTCTCCTTCTTCTCCTTCTTCTTCTTCTTCTCCTTCTCCTCCTTCTCCTTCTTCTCCTTCTCCTTCTTCTCCTCCTCCTTCTCCTTCTTCTCCTTCTCCTTCTTCTCCTCCTTCTCCTTCTTCTCCTTCTTCTCCTTCTCCTCCTTCTCCTTCTTCTCCTTCTCCTTCTTCTTCTCCTTCTTCTTCTCCTTCTTCTTCTCCTCCTCCTTCTTCTTCTCCTCCTTCTTCTTCTCCTTCTTCTCCTCCTCCTTCTCCTTCTTCTCCTTCTCCTTCTTCTCCTCCTCCTTCTCCTTCTTCTCCTCCTTCTTCTCCTTCTCCTCCTTCTCCTTCTTCTCCTTCTCCTTCTTCTTCTCCTTCTTCTCCTCCTTCTTCTTCTCCTTCTTCTCCTCCTCCTTCTTCTTCTTCTCCTTCTTCTTCTCCTTCTTCTCCTCCTCCTTCTCCTTCTTCTTCTCCTTCTCCTTCTTCTCCTCCTTCTTCTCCTTCTTCTCCTCCTCCTTCTCCTCTTCCTCTTCCTCCTCTTCCTCCTTCTTCTTCTCCTCCTCCTCCTACTTCTCCTCCTCCTCCTCC
>NC_083619.1:29847058-29849558 GCF_963584025.1 Labrus mixtus | reverse complement strand
TGATAATGACGGTCGTTTCTCGTTTGTTCCTGATGTCCCGGTGTGGTGTCACCTCTGGGCGGGGCTTCTTCTTCTTCTTTGGTGGTCTCTGCTTTTAAATGTTCAACAAACAGTGAAGTTTAGAGTGTGTGAGGGGGAGGGGGGGCTGTCAGAGCGGGGGGTTGGGGCGGAGAGCTGTGATTTTATCAGGACTCCTCTGCTGAGCCGGGTCTGATGGGAATCTGTCTCCGGGTTATTTTGGGCCTTAAGGTGGACTCTGGAGTTTGTAAAGCCTCCGAGCGTCTCTGGTCTTTAAACGACGTGAAACTGATCCCAGAACAGCCAATCAGGCGCTGCGATACCATCAGGTATAACTCAGGACGACGTTAGAAATCTGGAACACCGGTGTTAGAGAGGGTTTGGTGACAGATCAGAAAATGTTCCCACTGTTTTAACTCTAAACACATCCAACCTGAGCTTTTCAAAATAAAATGCAAAAACAGGTTTTTAGGGGTTAAAACACGGGGAGAGGATTGGAGGCTTGAAGCTCTTTGTCCTGAAACGTACGTGTGGATCCTCAGGGGGTCGATGACATCATCAGTTAACAGGGACACGGTTTAAATCACAACCAATCACAGAGCCCGATTCATGTTTGTTTACAGCAAACTTCAGGGTCTTTGTTACCTGAAGCTCTTCATCTACTCTGACCTGGAGCCGTCACACACACACACACACACACACACACACACACACACACACACACACACACACACACACACACACACACACACACACACACACACACACACACACACCTCCCTGGCCTCCAGCCCTGCAACCTTAATCTCCCCTCGTCCAATCAGAGCGCTCTGCCAGGCGGCTGCTCTGTTTATCAAACAGAAGAAGAGATTAAAGTGATATCAGCAGCTCTACTGAGCGCGCTCACACCGAGCTCTCTCACCGCTCTTTGAAAACGCTCAGCTGGGTGTGTGAGAGGAGGAGGAGTCAGCTGTGCACACGCTGAGGAGAGCGTGGTGCGTTCAGGTGCACGTACAGTGTGTTGAGACATTCAGGTGCTCATGTACAGTGTGAATACGAGGCGTTCAGGTGCTCATGTACAGTGTGAATACGAGGCGTTCAGGTGCTCATGTACAGTGTGAATACGAGGCGTTCAGGTGCTCATGTACAGTGTGAATACGAGGCGTTCAGGTGCTCATGTACAGTGTGAATACGAGGCGTTCAGGTGCTCATGTACAGTGTGAATACGAGGCGTTCAGGTGCTCATGTACAGTGTGAATACGAGGCGTTCAGTGCTCATGTACAGTGTGAATACGAGGCGTTCAGGTGCCCATGTACAGTGTGAATACGAGGCGTTCAGGTGCACATGTACAGTGTGAATATGAGGCATTCAGGTACACATGTACAGTGTGAATACGAGGCGTTCAGGTGCTCATGTACAGTGTGAATATGAGGCGTTCAGTGCTCATGTACAGTGTGAATACGAGGCGTTCAGGTGCTCATGTACAGTGTGAATATGAGGCGTTCAGTGCTCATGTACAGTGTGAATACGAGGCGTTCAGGTGCTCATGTACAGTGTGAATATGAGGCGTTCAGTGCTCATGTACAGTGTGAATACGAGGCGTTCAGGTGCACATGTACAGTGTGAATACGAGGCGTTCAGGTGCACATGTACAGTGTGAATATGAGGCGTTCAGGTACACATGTACAGTGTGAATGAGGCGTTCAGGTACACATGTACAGTGTGAATGTGGCGCGCTCGTGTTTCCTGCGGACATCACACACACTGATACCCAGAGGGCCGCTCGTGTGCTGAAAACAACCGCTCCTTGGCGGTGTTCAGGCGCATTCCTCCGTGAAGGAGCAGGTTACTCATTAACACGGACGTGAATATGTAACTGTGTGACCCGGGTTACAGATAACGGCGTGCAGAAACTCTGCGTATACTACACGGTGAGATTAGGATTTCCTTTGAACACAGGTGAACTTGAAGGCAACAAATTGACCGTCTTTGTTTTCATCAGTTTAGGTCGTTAATGTTTCTGATCCTTAATAATCCAAGATGGCCGCCTAGGACTTCTATTTGTGTTGCCATGGTATCAAACAGGTGTGGATATCTTTTATACTAATGGAGTGTGTTAAAGTTTAAAGTTGTGCTTCCTTGACGCCCCTCTCTCTGTTCTCTGTGTGATGGATCAGAGGAGCGTCAGGAGAACAAAAACTGTTTCATGTTGTGGAGTTTAAACTCTGCTGCATTCCTCACATTCCTCAGTCTGTGTGCACCGCTTCCTGCTGAACTTTGACCCCGGCACCTGCCAGGAGAGGAGCGTGTGTTCTCTGAGGAGCCTCACAGTCCTGGACAGGTTCACTGTGGAAGACTCAGAGCCCCCCCCCCCCTCCTGATAGTCTCTGCCCCCCTGTGAGGTGCATGTGTGAACAGCTGTCTGACGTCAACGTTTACAAAAAGAACAAAGCGTTTCAGGTTTTCAAAACAAACTTCTGT
>NC_083619.1:29824558-29842058 GCF_963584025.1 Labrus mixtus | reverse complement strand
ACAAGAGACAACAAACAGAGAACATCAGTCGTCCTTGTTGTCGAGTCCTTCTTCGCTCCGACCTTTTTCTTACTCGTGAATAAAAACGGTCTGACTCCGTTGGTCGTTCCGTCCCAGCAGCCACCTGGGCTCCGCTCCTCCTGTGTTTACCGGCTGGTCGCAGCGCCGACTGAAGCTTTTTGTGTTTGTGAGGATGTGGAGGCGTTTTTTTATTTAAAGACACGTTGGTGACAGTGTGTTCCTGCAGGCCCCCCTCAGCCCCCCCCCTTCCCCCCAGACCTCTCTCTGATGTCAGTCCAGAGAATCGAGGGTGTGGGGGGGGGGGGGGGGGGGGTTCAGAGTGAAAAGATGCTTCAGATCACAGCTGGTCAGAGTCACATCTGAATAAAACACTTCCTGACAAACAGTCTCCGCACAGCTGAAACTCCTCCCACGTTACTTTAAGACTCTTGAACTGTTAAGAGGTCGAGTCTGACGGGACGGATCGCAGGGAAACGAGTCGAAAACAGAGAGAAGTGTGGAATTTATTTATTTGAAGCTCTAAACCACAACTTCAAACTTTGATATGTTTCTCGTATAAATCGAAGATGTAGATTCTTGTTTGTTACCACAGCAACTAAAATAGAAGTCCTAGATCTATCTAATCTAAGTTTTAAAGTCGCAGACAAACTCCTGCTCACTTTCTAAACATCGACAACGTTTGTTTTTCCTTCAGTTCAGACGAGGGCTCGACCGATACTAACACCGATATATCGGCCGATATCTTTCTCGGATCTGTGTTTGATCTGTAGAGATAGATTTAGATATTTATTGTGTTGATCCCTCAGTTATCAAACACTTGAAGACGAGATGGTCACTCAGCTGGAAAGTAACTGAGCATGTACGTGCATCACCGCTCGACACTCTGCAGAGTGATGATGCTTGTTGTAATCCATATAGCGCCCCCTGCTGGTGACAGAACCGCTAGTGTTATAAAATGAAACTCAAATGAAATGGTTACACTGGTGAATGAATCAAGTTATATCAGTGTATATCTGAGATAAAATGAGCCGATACTAAGAGTCACTGCTTATGCTGATATCGGCCGATGTTATCGTCTGTCTGATAAATCGGTCGGGCTCGAGTTCAGACTTGGTGACGGCAGCTTTTCATGTTTGGTTTCTACCTCCTGCGTGGTGCCGAGAGAACGCTGGAGTTCAAAACGTTGGTGCCTTTTGATACCACGTGGTTTAAGACGATACTATCGCCGATAAGAATCGAAGAGTTTAAAAACAAGTCTGCAAACTGAAAGTAGTTTGAAGCGTTCTGTAAAACATCCCCCACCCTGCAGCATGAACCTTCACCTGTTCACACACACACACACACACACACACACACACACACACACACACACACACACAGACACACAGAGGAGGAAGTCAGTGTGTTTGCTCTCTCTTCATTGTTTCCTGTAATAAACTGCAGTCTGTCTTTGTGAGCGGCCCTCCGTCCTATCAGCTGCTTCACCTTTATTTGCCGTCACAGACGGCCCCCCCCTCCCGGGGCCCCTGTCAGCACACTGTTTACAGAGCAGATTCTTTGGCTGAGCAAACAGCCGTACCCCCTGCCGCCCCGGCTCAAACATGGCGGCTGGCGTTCCTTCACACGCTGAGACTGACGGCTCCTCGAGCCGCCACGCTCTGCTCGCCGGCGTGCTCAGACTCGCCAAATATGCAGCGACCAGAGACCCCGCAGCCCCCTAGAGTGTCAGGAGTTAAAGGGCCAGACTGCTGCAAGTCCAAACTCCACCTCACATTCCTGCTCCCAAATCCTCGTTCTTAGAGAGAGGGAGAGAGAGAGAGAGAGAGAGAAAGAGGGAGACAGAGACACACACAGACAGAGAGAGAGAGAGGGAGACAGAGAGAGAGAGACACACACAGACAGAGAGAGAGAGAGAGAGGGAGACAGAGAGAGAGGGAGACAGAGACACACACAGACAGAGAGAGAGAGAGAGGGAGACAGAGACAGATAGAGAGAGAGACAGAGACACACACAGACAGAGAGAGAGAGACACACACAGACAGAGAGAGAGAGAGAGGGAGACAGAGAGAGAGAGACACACACAGACAGAGAGAGAGAGAGAGAGGGAGACAGAGAGAGAGAGACACACACAGACAGAGAGAGAGAGAGAGAGGGAGACAGAGAGAGAGAGACACACACAGACAGAGAGAGAGAGAGAGAGGGAGACAGAGAGAGAGGGAGACAGAGACACACACAGACAGAGAGAGAGAGAGAGGGAGACAGAGACAGATAGAGAGAGAGACAGAGACACACACAGACAGAGAGAGAGAGAGAGAGGGAGACAGAGAGAGGGAGAGAGTTAGAGAGAGAGTTAGAGAGAGAGACAGAGAACTAGGAACCAGATTAAAGATGACATATTAAAACTGGCCCTGAAATGTTTTAAAGTATTGAATCTAAATGAGAGAAAGGTAAACATGAGTACTGATTTGGTCTCTTCTTCTTCTCTGCAGGTAAGGCCTTCGACATCACCTACGTGCGGCTCAAGTTCCACACCAGCCGCCCGGAGAGCTTCGCCATCTACAAGCGGACGAGGGAGGGGGGCCCCTGGGTGCCGTACCAGTACTACAGCGGCTCCTGCGAGAAGACTTACCAGAAGGCGGGTCGAGGCTTCATCCGCACCGGAGAAGACGAGCAGCACGCGCTCTGCACCGACGACTTCAGCGACATCTCGCCGCTCACCGGGGGGAACGTGGCCTTCTCCACGCTGGAGGGCCGGCCCAGCGCCTACAACTTCGACAACAGCCCCGTCCTGCAGGTAAGAGCCCCACCGAGGTCACGCAGACAGAAAACACAGGAGGCGGAGCTTGTAGACTGTTTGAGTCTGCAGGTCGTCTCTCTAGTGTTTTCTTAGAAACTGCCGTCTTCAGATGAATGTGAAGCGTGAAGCAGAGCCAGGACACGAGGGATGTGCTGTGTTAGAAACCTGGAAGCAGCATCCTGAAGTATCGGAAAGCTACTTTACTGACTTTGTGTCTTAGTTTGAGTCGTGTTAGTCAGAAACAGACTGAACACTCTGAGATTTCTCTTTGATGGAGTCGGGGATTGTTTATACTTCATGTCCACGTTGTGTACTCGATGAAGTGTACGGAGCACTCAAAAGCCCCGTTTCCACCAAGCGGTCTGGTTCAGTTCAGTACCCATTTTATTGGCGTTTTCCACCGTCAAGTTGGGAATGGTTCTAAAATGAGTGATCCATAACGTCCTACTTTTTTGGTACCCTTCTGTTGAGGGGCTGAGCGTACTGATCCGACCATAGAGGGTCCCTTTTGTTTACTGTGTCCCTCAGTGTTTCCCCTAGGTTTACAGCTTTTGGGGGGGGGGAGGTGCGGGCAGACGGGCGCCAACACAAACACTTGAAGGATACTGTCCCTGTTCTTCTTCTTTGTTGAACTTAATTAATAGCGGGCTACACTGTGTCGTGCTGCTATGATGTCACACTATTGCACAGCTGACGCAGCTATCTCCATCTGGTTTAGACTCCGCCTCTCGAATAAGGGGACGGCTAGCTGTGGAAACTCAAGAGATCAGGGTTTACCGTACTGTACTGAACTGGACTGAACTTAACCGGACCGCTTGTTGGAAACAGGGCTAAAGGAACTGTACAGACTGCCTAGTTTAAGTGCGATGTCAGCCCATCCATGCATAGCAACCTGCTGCACTCCGAGAGAGAGAGAGAGAGAGAGAGAGAGAGAGAGACTCCCTCGTTAATATCATCACTAACGAGCGCTGCACTGAAGCTGTGTGAACATACCAGAATGGAGCTGTTTTAAAGATGATTTCTTCTATATGATTTCGAGATCAAAGTCTACAGTGTGACGAGATCAAAGTCTGCAGTGTGACGGTGACGAGATCAAAGTCTACAGTGTGACGAGATCAAAGTCTGCAGTGTGACGGTGACGAGATCAAAGTCTACAGTGTGACGAGATCAAAGGCTACAGTGTGACGGTGACGAGATCAAAGTCTACAGTGTGACGAGATCAAAGTCTGCAGTGTGACAAGATCAAAGTCTGCAGTGTGACGGTGACGAGATCAAAGTCTACAGTGTGACGAGATCAAAGTCTACAGTGTGACGGTGACGAGATCAAAGTCTACAGTGTGACGGTGACGAGATCAAAGTCTACAGTGTGACGTGACGAGATCAAAGTCTACAGTGTGACGAGATCAAAGTCTAGTGTGACAAGATCAAAGTCTACAGTGTGACGAGATCAAAGTCTACAGTGTGACGTGACGAGATCAAAGTCTACAGTGTGACGAGATCAAAGTCTACAGTGTGACGTGACGAGATCAAAGTCTACAGTGTGACGAGATCAAAGTCTACAGTGTGACGTGACGAGATCAAAGTCTACAGTGTGACGTGACGAGATCAAAGTCTACAGTGTGATGGTGACGAGATCAAAGTCTACAGTGTGACGTGACGAGATCAAAGTCTACAGTGTGACGAGATCAAAGTCTACAGTGTGACGTGACAAGATCAAAGTCTACAGTGTGACGAGATCAAAGTCTAGTGTGACAAGATCAAAGTCTACAGTGTGACGAGATCAAAGTCTAGTGTGACGAGATCAAAGTCTACAGTGTGACGAGATCAAAGTCTACAGTGTGACGAGATCAAAGTCTACAGTGTGACGTGACGAGATCAAAGTCTACAGTGTGACGTGACGAGATCAAAGTCTACAGTGTGACGAGATCAAAGTCTAGTGTGACAAGATCAAAGTCTACAGTGTGACGAGATCAAAGTCTAGTGTGACAAGATCAAAGTCTACAGTGTGACGAGATCAAAGTCTACAGTGTGACGAGATCAAAGTCTACAGTGTGGCAAGATCAAAGTCTACAGTGTGATGGTGACGAGATCAAAGTCTACAGTGTGACGTGACGAGATCAAAGTCTACAGTGTGACGAGATCAAAGTCTACAGTGTGACGAGATCAAAGTCTACAGTGTGACGAGATCAAAGTCTACAGTGTGACGAGATCAAAGTCTACAGTGTGACGGTGACGAGATCGAAGTCTGCAGTGTGACGAGATCAAAGTCTACAGTGTGACGGTGACGAGATCAAAGTCTGCAGTGTGACGAGATCAAAGTCTATAGTGTGACGGTGACGAGATCAAAGTCTACAGTGTGACGAGATCAAAGTCTACAGTGTGACGAGATCAAAGTCTGCAGTGTGACGAGATCAAAGTCTACAGTGTGACGGTGACGAGATCAAAGTCTGCAGTGTGACGAGATCAAAGTCTACAGTGTGACGGTGACGAGATCAAAGTCTACAGTGTGACGAGATCAAAGTCTACAGTGTGATGGTGACGAGATCAAAGTCTACAGTGTGACGAGATCAAAGTCTACAGTGTGACGAGATCAAAGTCTACAGTGTGACGTGACGAGATCAAAGTCTGCAGTGTGACAAGATCAAAGTCTACAGTGTGACGAGATCAAAGTCTACAGTGTGACGAGATCAAAGTCTACAGTGTGACGAGATCAAAGTCTACAGTGTGACGTGACGAGATCAAAGTCTACAGTGTGACGAGATCAAAGTCTACAGTGTGACGTGATCAAAGTCTACAGTGTGACGTGATCAAAGTCTACAGTGTGACGAGATCAAAGTCTACAGTGTGACGGTGACGAGATCAAAGTGTGACTCACTCTCTGAGTGCGTGCAGCTGAGGAGAATCGCTCTGTGCTCTATCTTTAGTTAAACACGTCTCCTCCTCTGTCTGTCTGCCCACCGCTCCCATGTTTCAACTCATGACATCCTCTTCAGAACCGTGAAACACTGTCACACCCAGCTTATCAGCATTTTTATAACCGGAGGCGTGTCGGTGATCTGTTGACCCGACACGCCTCTGGGAAACATCTTAGTTATTCTGCTGCATCAAGCGGATAGCTGTTAACAACGTCCAGCCTGGAAGTCCTTTACCTGTCCTCTGCCTCTGGTCACTTCCTGTCAGCACCTGTGCTCTGCCTCTGGTCACTTCCTGTCAGCACCTCTGGTCACTTCCTGTCAGCACCTGTGCTCTGCCTCTGGTCACTTCCTGTCAGCACCTCTGGTCACTTCCTGTCAGCACCTGATACATGAATTGTCAGAATAAACAGATTAAATCAGAGCTTCTCTTTAATGTTACTGTGTAAATCAGTGAGTTAGTGGAAGCGACGACTGGAGTCTCAGATCTTTTGACAGGATGTGAGGGCTCTGTCTCCGAGGTGTTTTATGTTGAAAGTTCAGTTCTGTCTGTGGCTTTGACTCTTCCTCAGAGAAGTTCTCCACATAAACACTGAGTGACACATTTCATGACTAAACACGAACGCACGTTTGCAGAGAGAGAAACCGCCTGAAGTGACTCACTGAGTGACCGAGTGAACATTCAGAATAAAAGCTGTCTGAAATGCAAGTAGTGTCAAACTAAGAATAAAAACGTGCTTTTACTTTGAAAAGCATGCTGGATGCACACTCGGTGCTGCTTCGGCTGCTTTGGCTCACAGTGCTCTGCAACTCTTGTTCTTCACGGCCTCCAGAGTGACCATCGCTCACGCTCTCGTCTATGAGCTGCACATTTACTCGCTCAGTCCAAAGATACTGCCAAGTGTCTCGACATGTTGCTAGGCGACGCCCCCGAGTTTCCCACTGCAGCAGCAGCAGCTCGAGTTTGGTTCCACTGACCTGCAGCTGCACGAAGGACACCTCTTCCTCCTCCTCCTCATGTCCTCCCTCCTCCTCCTCTTCCTCCTCCTCCTCATGTTCTCCCTCCTCCTCCTCCTCTTCCCCTCCCCCCTCCTCCCCCTCCTCAGCATGTTTGTGTTTCCATGTTGCTTCACTGCCTGTGGTTGACGTTGCTTCATCTCTGGAAAGTCTGTTTTCATTCTTCTCTCCTCGCTGTCTGTTGCACAAGTTTCTCCTCTCTCTCTCTCTCTCCTCTGCTCCCACGATGTTTTTATTTCACTTGGGATCCCTAACCACTTCCTGTTTCTGTGCTTGACTTCATGTCCTAACCTTCACTCTACTAGAAGCTCCTTACTTTATTTCTAAATAAAAGCACACAGCAAGTAAAGTACTCTCAGCTTGAGACAGGACAAACCTTCAAAATAAAAGCGTTTATTTTGAAGTGCAATTCTAAAAAGTGAATCACTTGACAGCCTTGAAGTATATTAATGTGTTCAGTTAGGCTGAGTCAGCATTTCCCACATGGCAACCATCATGGATGGGACTCCAAAGCCCCCTGCAGGAACAGACGGGGGGGACGTTTTCCAACCTTTCTCAGACTTTTAGTAACACAGTCATGAACGTTCGGAGGGCTCTGAAGAGTGGTCCCCCTCTTCTGATATATGTTTAATAAAATGTGAGCTCGTACTTCCTGTGATGGAGGTTTCAGGTCTAACAGCCTCCCTGATGTGTCTCCAACACCCCTCGGTGTAAATGAACAGATTTAGCCCCCCGGCCGCGCTCTAAACTTCCTTATTTGACTCGTCGGCATGAAGCTATTTATACCGAAGCTGTGCACTCTTTGGAGGCGTCAGACGGCTCTTTGACATTCCTGCCGTCTGTCATCTCTGAGCTCCGGGAGGGAAATAACCACCAGCTGAGACCGTCCGCCGCAGCAACCCGTTTGGCCGCCGACCAGCTCGAACTCTTGTTTTATTCTGGAGCCTCGCTCTGAAACATTTTAGGATCCGGACCCCCTTAAAATAAAGCAGCTTCTACGTAGAAGTGTCGGCTATCTGAGGGCTGAGTTTCCACCCCTGAAGTTCTCAGATTGTCGATAAATGTCAGAAATCTGAGAGAGAACGCCTCCCGGGACATCGGCAGAAAGACGAACAACTGACATGACGAGTTCTGTCCCTCAGTGGTCGTCTTCAGAAGTCTCGTTCAGTTACCTCATCAGCAGGTGTCTGGTTCTGTTGGAGGTTTCTGCCTGTTAAAGGACGTGTTTCCATCTCATGGTGGATTCATGTTGTTTCTCTGTGAATGAAAAAACAAACGGGACGCTCTACGTCTGCACCGGGTTGAAGTTTGCCTTGTTTGAACGCAGAGTTTAGGCTCTGCTAACATTTGAGGTTACACCAAGCTCCCAGTAGGTGTGAGGTCCTCTGTCAAGTCTGGTTGTCATGGTGATGGTCTGTGTCTGTAGTGTTCAACCTCGGTGACTGATTACTGTCTTCATGTACTGAGGTCATGTAATGTTCTTCTACTTCCATTCAGCTCACTCCACCACCCGACCCGCCCACCATGGGGTCCAGAGCCTTCAGCATCCGTTACACATCCCTAAAACTGACTCTCTCTCCATTTTTAAATCTCATCTCCAAACATCTTTTTACAGGTTCAGTCTGACCGTTATCCATCCTGTCGATTTGTCTTTTCAATGTTGATTTTACCGATTTACTGTAACTTTGTTGAACATGCAGGTCGAGGGTTCGATCCCTAGCTCCTACCACCAACTGTCCGATGTGTCCTTGGGCAAGACACTAAACCCCAAGTTGCTCCTGCTGCTTTGCCATCAGCGTGTGAATGTTTATGAATGGATGAGTTAATACTGATGGACTCTTTACTCAGCGGCCTCTACCATCAGCGTGTGAATGTGTATGAATGGATGAGTTACTCCTGATGGACTCTTTACTCAGCAGCCTCTACCATCAGTGTGTGAATGTGTATGAATGGATGAGTTACTCCTGATGGACTCTTTACTCAGCAGCCTCTACCATCAGTGTGTGAATGTGTATGAATGGATGAGTTAATACTGATGGACACTTTACACAGCGGCCTCTACCATCAGTGTGTGAATGTGTATGAATGGATGAGTTAATACTGATGGACTCTTTACTCAGCGGCCTCTACCATCAGTGTGTAAATGTGTATGAATGGATGAGTTAATACTGATGGACTCTTTACTCAGCGGCCTCTACCATCAGTGTGTGAATGTGTATGAATGGATGAGTTAATACTGATGGACTCTTTACTCAGCGGCCTCTACCATCAGTGTGTGAATGTGTATGAATGGATGAGTTAATACTGATGGACTCTTAACACAGCGGCCTCTACCATCAGTGTGTGAATGTGTATGAATGGATGAGTTAATACTGATGGACTCTTTACTCAGCGGCCTCTACCATCAGTGTGTGAATGTGTATGAATGGATGAGTTAATACTGATGGACTCTTAACACAGCGGCCTCTACCATCAGTGTGTGAATGTATGAATGGATGAGTTAATACTGATGGACTCTACTCAGCAGCCTCTACCATCAGCGTGTGAATGTGTATGAATGGATGAGTTAATACTGATGGACTCTTTACTCAGCGGCCTCTACCATCAGCGTGTGAATGTGTATGAATGGATGAGTTAATACTGATGGACTCTTTACTCAGCGGCCTCTACCATCAGCGTGTGAATGTGTATGAATGGATGAGTTAATACTGATGGACTCTTTACTCAGCGGCCTCTACCATCAGCGTGTGAATGTGTATGAATGGATGAGTTAATACTGATGGACTCTTTACTCAGCGGCCTCTACCATCAGCGTGTGAATGTGGAGGTGTGACCTGCGGTGTAAAAACCAGTCATCAGAAGTCCAGAGAAGATCTAGGGTTAGTAATAAAGAACCTCGGGCCCTGACAGTCTGAGCTCTTGTTCTCAGGCTGCTGCAGCTCAGCTGAATGTTTGAGCGTCCCAGAGGACTGTTGGAGTTTAGGCTCAGTTCTTCCTTTTAGAAAAACACGTGTTTCAGCGGAGGCGTTCCTCACGGCCACAGAGCCGCTGCACATGATTGATAGCAAACAAATGTTCAGTATAAACAGTGTTGACTCAGCCGAGGACCACGAGAGCTTCCTGGACGGACAGTCTGAAGAGCTGCAGCTGCCGGACGGACGATAGGACAAGTTTATTCTGCATGAATCATCGAGAGAGGGAGAGAGAAACTTGGGGAGTTACAGGGCGCAGGAAGCTTCCAGATAACTGACCAGCTGAGAAAGCAGCTGCAGAAAGTTTTCAACAATGACAATCCTTCATGAGAGCCAAATGTCAAGCAGAAAGCGGCACCCTGCCAAACACTGAACCTCCATCAGTTTGAGGATAAACATCTAGTGATGTGGAAGCTAATCTGTCCTACAAGCTAACGGTGACTTCACAGTGGAAGATTTGAAATTACATCAAAGAGACTCAAACTACTACGAGAAATAATACGATATCAAACAACATGACATCCCACCTGATACATCTTTATATGACACGATATGATGTGATTTGAAACAGTACGATATGACACGACACAAAATGAGACAATCCAATCCAAAACAATACAATGAACATTACGACACGACTCGTTACGATACTCTACATTACGATATGATGCGTTGTATGACACGGCCGAGAATGTGACTGAACAGATCTCCAAAAGGCTCCAACACAACTTAGAGGTTAAAGGTCAGGGACTGAATTAGCTGATGGGACACCTAGCGGACAGCTAGCAGCTTACACCTGTCACTATGAGGCCACGCCCCCTATTTCTACATCCCTTTAAACCTTAATAAAATGTAAACAGTTGAAGAGATAAATGAGCTCTAGAGACCCAAACTGTTTTTGTACCAGGATGTAAACATGTTTATTTTAACATGGGGCTCTATGGGGACTGACTCACTGCAGGAGACAGACTCTAGTGGACACTGGAGGAACTGCAGCTGTAAAGTTAGACATTTTAACATAGAGCTCTATGAGGACTGACTCACTGCAGGAGACAGACTCTAGTGGACACTGGAGGAACTGCAGCTGTAAAGTTGGACATTTTAACATAGAGCTCTATGAGGACTGACTCACTGCAGGAGACAGACTCTAGTGGACACTGGAGGAACTGCAGCTGTAAAGTTGTACATTTTAACATGGGGCTCTATGGGGACTGACTCACTGCAGGAGACAGACTCTAGTGGACACTGGAGGAACTGCAGCTGTAAAGTTGTACATTTTAACATGGGGCTCTATGGGGACTGACTCACTGCAGGAGACAGACTCTAGTGGACACTGGAGGAACTGCAGCTGTAAAGTTAGACATTTTAACATGGGGCTCTATGGGGACTGACTCACTGCAGGAGACAGACTCTAGTGGACACTGGAGGAACTGCAGCTGTAAAGTTAGACATTTTAACATGGGGCTCTATGAGGACTGACTCACTGCAGGAGACAGACTCTAGTGGACACTGGAGGAACTGCAGCTGTAAAGTTGGACATTTTAACATGGAGCTCTATGAGGACTGACTCACTGCAGGAGACAGACTCTAGTGGACACTGGAGGAACTGCAGCTGTAAAGTTAGACATTTTAACATAGGGCTCTATGAGGACTGACTCACTGCAGGAGACAGACTCTAGTGGACACTGGAGGAACTGCAGCTGTAAAGTTAGACATTTTAACATGGAGCTCTATGGGGACTGACTCACTGCAGGAGACAGACTCTAGTGGACACTGGAGGAACTGCAGCTGTAAAGTTGGACATTTTAACATGGGGCTCTATGAGGACTGACTCACTGCAGGAGACAGACTCTAGTGGACACTGGAGGAACTGCAGCTGTAGAGTTTGACATTTTAACATGGGGCTCTATGAGGACTGACTCACTGCAGGAGACAGACTCTAGTGGACACTGGAGGAACTGCAGCTGTAGAGTTTGACATTTTAACATAGAGCTCTATGGGGACTGACTCACTGCAGGAGACAGACTCTAGTGGACACTGGAGGAACTGACGTTGCTGCTAGCGTTGACCACGCACATGAGGACAAAACTTAAACCATGTTGCCTCGTCCTTCTTGTCTTTAGTCTTATTTTGAACTGTTTTTGTAGGAAGCAGGATATAAGTTAAGGGCGTAGTTAAATGTGTAACGATGGATGGAAAAGAATTAAATCAATCGTAGCAGTAAACGTCACGGAGACACGGATGATAAACTGTGAAAATAAGAAACACAAAACGAGGGGGAAGTGATGAACTTCATGTCTTAAACCTCGGTGAAACAGTTTCTTGAGCTGAGAGAAAAAAAGCCGCGGTTGAATCAGAAATCTGTTCCACATTCTCAGCAGTTATACAAGGATTTAACATCGGCGTGCAAAGTCACAAGGAGAGGAGGCAGACGTTTTCCTGTGTGGGAGGATAAAAGAAGTTCAACCTGAACATGATTTAAAACGTGCAACCACAGAAAGTCAAACGGTAATATCGGAGACGTTTTTAACCCCTGCTGTTTCCTCTGTGGACACATTGCTTAGCAGTGTTTTATCACTTTGCAAACATGACGGTTAAATCTCCTGTTAGCTCTGGAGACAGATTTGCTGTGTGAGACAGGGGCCAATCAGCTGTCAGCAGATATTTTAACTGTTTCCTGCTGACGTTGGAAGTCTGATCATTTTCTTGGAGACATTTGGAAAGACGGTGCTGAACCAAGGGGTCTCCTGGCAGCGTGGAGGTTCATTAAAACTCCTCTGTCAGAGTCGGGGCTGTGCTGGTTCTGACAGACTCTTTGGGTTCACATCTTTGTTTGTCCTCAAGCAGCTGCTGCTACGAGCTCGATAAAAACCTCCAGGCCTGATAAGCTTCCTGCTGATACTGAACAAAGCTATCGCCGGCCTTCACTCTCAGTTTCCCATGAGTCTTTTCTCCCAGGCGGGACGTTGGGTAACTCTCTTTATCCTCCCCGATGATACAACAAACTGTAACAGGTGTCCCGCAGTAATTCTCTCCAGCTGGCTCTCGTATTCATAACGCCAAGAAAGTAATTCCATTTCACAAAAAAATGTCACAGTTTGAGCGCCTGTTTGTGGCCGTGCGTCACTGTGCCTGAGTGTTTCCCACAGCCTGAAGACCCAAAAACACGCCTCTGTTTGCAGCTTCATGAGCCAAGCTTTCAGAGATTTCAGGAACTTTATGTCTGAGGAATCTTTAAGTCCACATCTGTGTTTGCTTCAGCCAGAAGAGAGGCTGCAGGGAGGAGGGTCCAGAGAGGGTAACATTCAGAACGACGGGTTATATTGTGATCAAGTCGTTCATGTTTCCTTTGAGATCAATGAGAGCTGACTTTTCATCCAGCGCCATCATGAGCTCAACTTTTTATTACTTCCGATACTTTGGCTTCTAACTCCTGCATACCTTTATGAAATGTCCTCATGGCTAAGCTGTACTTTGGGTTAGCTGGGATTGTTCCATTGTCTTCAATGCTTCTGCTTAAAAACATCTGAGCAGGCAAAAGACGGAGAGGATGGACTTTTCTCATCATTGGGGGGTTTGTAGACGGACTAGGGACACATATTAGAGTTAGAGGAACATGGGAAAGAGGATTTAGCATCATATGCGATCCTTAGAGTGCACTCGCACTCGGCCCAGTTGTCCCATACTGTGCTAAAGCCTGATTGCCCCCCCTCCCCATTCCCCCACTGGCCTGCGGTCACACTGCTCCAGGACTAACCGGGCCTGAGCACGGTTACCTAACCTACCTTACATTGTACATAACGTCGTAATACAACACGTGCATGACTTTATGAAGCGTGCTCAGTCTACAAGACAGACGGACTCAGGCAGTGGAATCAGCGTCGTCTCATCAGAGAACGACTCTGAGAACATGGCCGCTACTTTACTGATTTTGTGTTTTATTCTGAGTCATGTTAGTCAGATACAGACAGAACACTCTGAGATTTCTCCATAATGAAGGCGGGGATCGATTATATGTGGTGTCCACGTTGAGCACACCTTCTCATCGACTGGATTTTGGGGGTTAAACCCGCTCGGGCACGGCAGGGATTGCCGAGTGTTAGCGCGCCCTTAAAAAGTTCAACTGTAGACTCAGAAAGCTGATTAGATTTGCAGGAGAAAATAATAAAGTATCTAAATAATCTAAAGAGCAGAGGGTCAGAAATGTGTCTATATTGTGTTTCTTCTTTTCACCTCAAACAGCTGTTTCAGGTGTTTTATAAAATAACCAGAAGAAACTCATCTCGCAGGCTGCGTGGACGCTTTAATGGCGTCCTGCACGACCTGCAGCGTTTAGTAGGTTTGAGGTTTTGGCTGTTTTGGAAGAGCAACATAAAGTTTTGTCTCCCACCATTATGTTTATATGTTTGTTTTGTCGGGACAAAGATTTAACAATCTTTGAATGAAGGACGCGAACGAGGAGCGGCGTGTAGACGCTGTGATGTCTGACTGATGCTCTGCTGGCTGACACACCGTCTGCACAATGTGTTTGCTGATTGATCAACAGGCCTCGTGTCTCTAACAGTGTGTCCATGTTGTGTCTTTTTGCAGGACTGGGTGACCGCCACAGATATCAGAGTGACCCTGAACAGGCTCAACACGTTCGGAGACGAGGTTTTCAACGACCCCAAGGTCCTCAAGTCCTACTACTACGCTATCTCCGACTTCGCTGTGGGAGGAAGGTAAAGAGCTTGGGGAGGACTTAGTGCAAACTTAGGGCTGTTTTATGATTCTGGTCAAAAATCGTAAAGCTAATGACTCCTGTTTCATTACCATGGCAACAAGAATAGAAGTCCTAGACACCCGATGGTGGGTGATTTCTTAATTTTAATGAAAAAGATTGCAGACAAACCTCTGCACACCGTCTCAAATGTTCATAAACATTGCTCAGTGTGCAGGAGTTTCCTCACACGTCTTATGAAATACATGTCCTTGACCACCTTTCTGTGTGGTCTGCTTCCCTGAGGCTTGCACTGGAATCCACATGAGAACACCTTTTCCTGCACGTCAGAAAAAAAAGGTCTGGACAGGCATTACGGGAGTGTGAAACAGGCTCCCTCAGCAGCCATAATCTGTCTGAAATGTGGAACAGATTTCCATTACACAGCCAGCATTCCTGACATTCCTGGCAGGCAGGGCGGGATTACAGGGAGACCGGAATGGGGCGGATCGACCGCCATGACGGGCGGAAGAAAAGGGGAAGAGTCGCGAGCTGGAGCACCTGTCAGAGCGCCAGAGTTCAGCCTTTATTTATCCAAGGAGGGGTTTGTGAGGAGTCTTTTCCTCTGTCAGCTCCGCCCTCATCTACCTGAACCTGTTCACCTGAGAGCTGAGCTGGATTTGTCGGCTCATGTTTCTTTAACGTGCAGCTCAGGGGCAGTCGTATCTGGAAAACGTCTCTTTCTTTTTTATGATCAAGAGTGCATTTACAAACAGCGTGGCGCTGACATCTTCCAAAGTACATATAATAAATGCAAAGGTGAAAATCCCAAACTGTAAGGACTGTCTCCGAGCTGACTTGGAGCCATAGCTCAAAAAAAGTTTTCTAGTTGCTAAACAAAACTTTAAGCTAATAAGCTAATTTAATGAGGACCAACCAAGCCCCCAGGAAGTGCACCGAACCTTCAAGCCAATGAGAAGACTTTGACTATTAGCTGTAAAATTAGCATTTTATCTTGAACTATTAGCTACTTATGTTCTTTATGTCTTCTCGTGTAAGCATTCGTACTTTTAGCCCTAAAGTTAAACTTTTCAATATGGTAGTTATCTAGCGTTAGCTTTTTGCTAATTTTGACTTTGCGTTCTGGCTGTCACTTTCGTTATCGAAGTCTGGTTGCTAACCTACAGTAAGTCAAATCTAATAGAGAACTATGGAAAAAATAATAGGCTAACTAAGAAGGCTAACGGTAGAAAAGCCAAAGTTGGAGACAAAAGTGTTGTTGTTATTGCTAACAGAGAGCTAACAGAAGATAGCCACTAGAGCAGCTACGAGTCCAATTCAAGCTAACAGTCTAGTCGCTAACCTAAGTAACTTTACAGCTAACAGTCAGGAGGCAAACAATAGATATCTAGCCAATAGTAGAAGAGATAAGAGTCTAACTTTGAAGCTAACAGTTGTAACAGAAGGCTAACTGTTGTAACCCAGTTAAAGATTAAAAGCTAACTTCAGAGCTAACAGAAGGCTAACAGGTAATAGCTAAAGTCAGAGCTAAAGGTTTAGTTGCTAACATATGGCAATGCTAACAGTTGATCAAGGACAGTTTATCTACTTTTTGGGACTTCATGTCGATGTATAAATAAACTTGGAACAGTTAGCTTCCTTCATGTTGGTGCAGGCTCGTGTGCAGAATCTCAGCTGACAATCTAACAAAGACTAATTTCCTGAATGCGGCTCACAGACCGCACATGATCATTTAACTCGTGACTGTTTAGATATTTCCTGAATAAATGTTTTTTAAATAAATTTGCAGCGTTTTATGCATTCCTCCTCTGCTGTGTTCAAAGCTGAACAAACAGAGCTGAACGGGGGAGACATTTTTCAAATGCTAGCTTTTGATCCTGCCTGAAATCAGATAAAGAAATAAAAACCATCCTACAAATGTCGACATTTAGTCCTGCATTTTGTGTAGCAGTCCAGTTTTTGTAGTCTCTTCAATGCCTCTTCTCGTGCGTTGTCAGTTTTTCCACAGCTCTCTGCCAAGCAACACCTGAGACAATAATCAAAGGTGGCTGCAGAGCAAGTCCGGTCCTGTTGTGAGGGGCTCTCCCCCCCGCAGGAAGTTTAACAAAACCTTTCCTCAGAGCCACAGAGAGGAAAAACTTCTTCAGACCCAAGAACAATACCAACACCAAACCGTTCTCTGGTTTCTTTGGCAGAGCGCTGAGAGGCTTTAGGCCTCAAATCAGGAGCATGAGGTTTTTACAGAGAAAGAGGAATAAAACGAGTGTCTCAGTGAATCTGAATCCAAACTTTAAGTAAGGCTGTCAAAATGTCCAATACTTTTTTTCCTTATTTATGTCGCATATTTCAACAACAAGGCAATTCAAAGTGCTTCACACAAGACATCAGAAGCATCATGACAGGAAAAAATAAACATTAAAATAGGCAATTTAAAAATCACTGAAACAAACAATATTCCTATAAAATCTGAAAATATGTTAAAATAAAATTAATTGAATTAAATACAATTAAAATAGAAATGTAAAAAGAGTTATATAATAACACAACAATGCAGCCAACCCTTAAAGAGACAGTAGCTGAAATGAAGCGTTTCAGTCAGAGGCTGAAATGAGGGATTTTACTGACAGCAGTATCAGAGACATCAGGAGGTTTTTGATCTACACATCTCACAACACTACTCTACAGGTGTACCAGAGTGACCTCATTCATGATGACAGTGGGGGAAATAGATCTCCTTTAATGATCGATGGTCATGAAGAGATCCTGACCTGTAAAAAACAACATCTGTTGTTTAAGACAGAAGAATGAGTCCATCGAAAACTGAAAGGAAACTCCTGCACACTGAATAACTTGAAACAAAACACAGATCTTTTGTGCACTTCAGATAATTACCTGGAGTTGGAAAAGTTGAAAAGTTAGTTTGGAATGTTTGAAGTTACCAAACATTAGGTGTCTATGAGTTTTACTTTTGTTGCCATGGTAACCAACAGGTATCGATATCATTCGTTTTGTACCTTCTGACGATGTTTAACGAGTCTCACATTAACGTTTGTTTTCATCT
>NC_083619.1:29769558-29819558 GCF_963584025.1 Labrus mixtus | reverse complement strand
GTGTGTGTGTGTGTGTGTGTGTGTGTGTGTGTGTGTGTGTGTGTGTGTGTGTGTGTGTGTGTGTGTGTGTGTGTGTGTGTGTGTGTGTGTGTGTGTGTGTGTGTGTGTGTGTGTGTAGATGATGAGCAGTGGACCGCTCAGCAGCGCGACGGCTCCAGCGTCTCTGTCCAGTGGTCTCCCAGCGGACAGGAAATCTCCCTCATCTCAGAGGATTACTTCCCCATGTACTTCATTGCCCCAGGTTCTCTCTCTCACACACACACACACACACACACACACACACACACACACACACACACACACACACGTTTTTCTGCTGTTAGCCGCTAACTGCGACACACTCTGCACATGCTCAGTCTGTCTCAGCTGTGTCTCGTCCTGCTGCGTTCACACAGCAGCTCTGGTATTGCGCCCCCTGCTGGCTTACGGGCTGAACAGCACAGCTCCCACACGGAGCATGTGTTTGTACCTTTTTTTAACGGACAGGTGAGTCAGAGAGAGGCGTAACCTTCCCACCTTGAACAGGCTGATAAACCAAAAACCTCACGTCGACATGCTGACATCACAGATAACACTCGACCATCCTCGAGAGGAAAGACGGCGTCTGACTTCCTGTCGTCTCGTGTCTCTGTGACTCAACAGAGAAGTTCTTGGGGAACCAGATGCTGAGTTACGGACAGAACCTGAGTCTGAGTTTCCGAGTCGACCGGCGGGACACCCGGCTGTCGGCGGAGGATCTGGTCCTGGAGGGGGCGGACCTGCGGGTGGCCGTCCCGCTCATCGCCCAGGGTAACGCCTACCCCAACGAGAACATGCAGACCTACGTGTTCAGGTGAGAACAGGCAGAGAGGTGTGGGAGGTCCAACATCGTTTAACATGTTTCTAATAAGCTCCACGAGCAGAAACGTGCTCAAACTAGGATCAATATTGGAGATGCTTTTGAAAAATGGAGAGAGGTTAGAACACAGAAAGGTTTACAGACCCATGCAGAGCTGGATAAACACTGAAGCTTCAGAGTCCACCACATGGTGACCTGTGTGAGCATGGACTCTAGAGAGGGGGGGGGGGGGGAGACAGCTCTCTATGATGTTTAGAATTTAGACTGCAGTACTCATTTTAAACACTAGGGGGCAGAGTTACAGACTGCTCCTTTAAGTATTATTTGTTGTAGTTTATTGTAGAATCTGGTAAACAACTTGTGTTGTTTTTGTTTATAGTTTATTGTGTTTGTGTTTCAGGCTACACGACAGCACTGATTACCCCTGGAGGCCGACCATCAGCCACTCAGATTTCCAGAAACTTCTCCACAACCTGACGGCCATCAAGATCCGCGGAACGTACAGCGAGAGGAGTACGCCGCCTCTTACGCACTGTTTGTGTCGCTCGGTGAGGTCACTTCCTGTTTACCTCTGTGCTAATGAGTCTGTCTCTCCAGGTGCCGGTTACCTTGACGATGTCTCCTTGGTGACGGCGAGGCGGGGTCCAGGTGTTCCTGCGCGCTGGGTGGAGCGGTGCACCTGTCCCCAGGGTTACCAGGGTCAGCACTGTGAGCAGTGCACTGTGGGATACCGCCGCGCACGCCCGGAGCTGCACGCCTTCAGCTCCTGTGAGCCCTGCAACTGTAACGGCCACAGCGAGGCCTGCGACCCCGGCTCAGGTAACACTGCTGTACTGACTTACTAACCACGGAGAGACATGTGTCCCCTTTCACTACTTCCTGACCTGGTTACTTCCTGGTCACTGACCTGGTTACTTCCTGGTTACTTCCTGGTCACTGATTGGTTTAATAAAGGCTGAAAACAAAATGAGATGGATGATGATGACATTATTTGTTTGTTTGTATTTCCAGGTGCGTGTGATTGTCGGGACAACACCGCTGGTTTGAGCTGTGAACGCTGTAAAGACGGTTTCTATGGCGACGCCACTCGGGGGACATCAGGTGACTGTCAGCCGTGCCCCTGTCCTGCCGGAGCGACCTGCGCTGTCGTCTTTAAAACCAAAGAGGTGGTGTGTACCAACTGTCCCGCAGGAACCACAGGTACACACACACACACACAGACACAGACACACACACACACACACACACACACTTTCTGTCCGTAATGTTAACCTTTACATCATCATGGGTCCACCTGTGTGCAGGTAAGCGCTGCGAGCTCTGCGATGACGGTTTCTTCGGCGACCCTCTCGGTCAGTCCGGTCCCGTTCGAGTCTGCCGCGCCTGCAAGTGCAGCGACAACATCGACCCCAACGCGGTCGGAAACTGCAACCGTGAGACCGGAGAGTGTCTGAAGTGCATCTACAACACCGACGGCTTCTTCTGCGACCGCTGCAAGGAGGGTTTCTACGGCAACGCTGTGTCACCCAACCCGGCCGACAAGTGCAAATGTAAGGCCCGCCTCCAGCGTCATTTCCTGTTTGTTTTTATTATCACAGAGCTGCGACACGAGACAAAATTAAAATGTCTGACCCCGAAGCTTTCTGAACGTTTGTTCTCCTCCTCCACCTCTCCTTTCCCCCTCTTCCTCATCTCCTCATCTCCTCTCCTCATCTCCTCTCCTTTCCCCCTCTTCCTCATCTCCTCTCCTCATCTCCTCTCCTCATCTCCTCTCCTTTCCCCCTCTTCCTCATCTCCTCTCCTCATCTCCTCTCCTATTCCTCCTCCTCACATCATCTCCTTCCCATCTCATCATCCTCCTCCTCCCTTCACTTTTTATTTTTCTCATTCTCCTCCTCCTGTTCCTCTTTCTCCTCATCTTTCTCTTTTCTCTTTCGCCCCTCCCTCCTCTTTTACCTCCTCCTGCACATATTCATTCTCCTACTCAACCTCCTCTCCGTCTCTTCCTCCTCCTCTACTTCTTTGTCCTCCTCCACCTTCCTTCTTATCCCCCTGTTCCTCCTCTTCTCCTCCTCAGCCTGCTCCTGCTCTCCGTTGGGCACCGTGGGCCGTCAGACGGGTTGTTCTCAGGTCACCGGTCAGTGTCCGTGTCTCCCCAACGTGGCCGAGCGAGACTGCAGCGCCTGCCAGCCCGGCTTCTTCAACCTGCAGAGCGGCAACGGCTGTGAACGGTCAGCGAGCCTCAGCTTTCCCCTCGTCACACAGACAGAACCACCTGCTGCTGATTCTGCATGCTTACCTCTCTCTCTCTCTCTCGTCCTCAGGTGTAACTGTAATCCCATTGGCTCTACCAACGGTCAGTGTGACATCACCTCCGGGCAGTGTGAGTGTCAGCCGGGCGTCACCGGGCTGCAGTGCGAACGCTGCGAGGTCAACTTCTTCGGCTTCAGCGCGTCTGGATGCAAACGTGAGAACACAAACGTCTCTTACACACAAAGTCGCAGCATGAAGTCTGAGTAGTGTTTCTCTAACTGTGCGTGCTCTCGTGTCCCCGCAGCCTGCGACTGCGACCCCGAGGGCTCTCAGTCGGGTCAGTGTAAGGAGGACGGTCGCTGTGAGTGTCGCCCGGGCTTCGTCGGCGCCCGCTGCGACATGTGCGAGGAAAACTACTTCTACAACCGCTCGGCTCCGGGCTGCCAGCAGTGCCCCTCCTGCTACAGTCTGGTCAGAGACAAGGTGAGCACGCCTCGAGTCAAACATGGCCGACAGGGAGCGCTGGGTGGAGCGTTTTGATGATTCTGAAACGAGCGTTTTCTGTGTGTGCAGGTGAACCAGCAGAGGCAGAAGCTGCACGACCTGCAGACTCTGATCGATAACCTGGGCTCGGGTCGGGACACGGTCAGCGATAAGGCCTTCGAGGATCGCATGAAGGAGGCGGAGAAAGCCATCATGGAGCTGCTGGAGGAGGCTCAGACCAGTAAAGGTAACACACACGACACCTGCAGCCTCAGGTTGAAGCTGCTGCTGCATCTCATGACGAACCCGTCCACACAGCAGCTGCACGCTCCAAATGAAAGAGCAGATTTTTAATATTTATTTAATTTCTCGCTCCAACATCTCCCTCTTCCAGGGGTGGAGCAGCGATTTTAAAAGTGCAGGTGTTAGTATATTATCACCCTCTAACAAATCAACACATTCTGTTTCATTAAATGTCCAATAACTAATGTTAGCTGACACATCACACAACAAGACAAAGTTACAAAAGATAATCAGACACAAACTTTATGAACATCCATTGTTAACCCAGTTAGCTCTAAAAACCAGATTCAAAACTGCTCTTTGTGATGCTTTTATTTTGCTTTTCTTATTGCCTTATGCCTCAGTCTCTTTAGTCTTCATATAAAATGTGCTTTTATTTTGAAAAACTGCAAAGGGGACTTCCGCTCCATGGTAAAGTTACAGGAGTAAATAAATACAGCTAAAAGAACAAGAGGAGAAAATGTTACACGTTGTTTTGTGAGGTGGATTTATCTTAAAAACATGTTTCTGAAGGATGCTACATGTAGCATGTATCATTTGTTAGCTCTGAGCTCTGACTCAGCCTGTGATGAGTGACAGGAGGATTAAATCCACGTAACTTTACCGTGCTTCAACTGTAACCAAACAGCTATGATTGGCTTAATTGTCAGTTAATAAATCTGACTTGACCAATAAGTTTTCATCAATGACTCCACTGGTAAAAAGTCAGAAAGTGTCGGGGATGAAATTATGTTTCAGTGAAAGTGTGGGTGTCTCAACACCCACGGGAGAGACGGGCCTGCCCTCTTCCATCGTGGCGCAGCGCCCTCTCCTGCAGCTTTCAGGAACATTCCATGCTAACACGTTTCATGTTAACACGTTTCATGCTAACACATTTCATGCTAACACGTTTAGAACCATCCCAGCACTGACTCAGTCATTAACCTTTGACCCCCCCCTGCAGACGTGGACCGAGGCCTGCTGGACCGTCTGAACAACATCAACAGCACTCTGACCACTCAGTGGAACCGGCTGCAGAACATCCGCAACACCGTGGACAACACCGGCACGCAGGCCGACCGAGCGCGCAGCCGAGTGCGAGACGCCGAGGACCTGATCGACCGAGCCCGGCAGGAGCTGGACAAGGCCAGGGACGCCATCAGCAAAGTGGTGAGTGCTACGCCGTTGTCGTGGCACCTGTGAGTGTGACTTTTGCTGAACGCCCGACATTGCCCCCGGTTAAGAGCTAACGGAGTCTTTGTTGTCGGCAGGACATCAAACCGCCGAGCACCGGAGATCCAAACAACATGACGCTGCTGGCTGAGGAGGCGCGGACACTGGCCGACAAGTAAGACTGACGCACACACACACGACGTCAGCCAGGGGTCAGGGGTCAGACGAGAACCAATGAGACTGAAACACGGTTCTTTGAAACAGCAGATCTGATGTTTGATTTGTCTGTTTTAAAATGTCTTCAAAGAATCAAAGAGAGGAAACAAAATGATGACATCATCACGATTCAAAGAATGATACATAAATAACCTGAAAGTGTGAGCGTGTCTGCAGCATGTTGACTTCCCTGACGTCACCTTCATGCGTTTTTTTTTCTTTCTCAGGCACAAGATGGACGCCGACCAGATCGAGAAAATCGCCAAAGACGCCAACGACACGTCGACCAAAGCGTACAACCTGCTGCTGAAGACTCTGGACGGAGAGAGCAAGACGAGTCAGGAGATCAACGAGCTCAACAAGAAGTGAGTCACCGCCGAGTGCCGCGTTACCCTTTACCTCCGTCAGGGAGAATGTGTGGATGTAACGTCTGCTGTGAATGTTGCGTTCAGGTACAACGAGGCGAAGGAGCTGGCTAAGAATCTGGAGAATCAGGCCAACAAGGTTCAGGCTGAGGCTGAGGAGGCCGGGGACAAAGCTCTGAAGATATTCGCCAACCTGACGAGCATCCCGGCGCTCGACACCAAGGCTCTGGAGGTGACGTCTCCGTCATAACGTCTTCCCTGGTTTTCATGGTGTGTGTTTGACTTCCTGGAGGATTTAACGAGTCTGTGTGGTTTTTTTTTAGGATGAAGCCAAAAAGATC
The DNA here is from genome assembly GCF_963584025.1 of Labrus mixtus. NCBI lineage: Eukaryota > Metazoa > Chordata > Actinopteri > Labriformes > Labridae > Labrus > Labrus mixtus. The sequence goes on along the minus strand of NC_083619.1, from coordinate 29,813,607 downwards.
AAGAAGGAGGCGTCGGACCTGGACAAGCTGATCGACAAGACGGAGAAAGAGTACAATGACCTGAGAGACGACCTGAAGGGCAAAGAGCAGGAAGTGCGCAAACTGCTGGACAAAGGCAAAAGTGAGCAGCAGGTAAGTCGACCACAACGTCCGACACAGACTCGTGGTCAAACACACGGAACGAAAGACCTTAAAGGACTTGGTTCTAAAACACACTGAAATTAATACTGACATCTCTGCATGACCTAAAAAGACATCAGCAAAGAGATTAAAGGTGCCACCTTGTCCACAGGGGGCGCCAAACTCAAAGTTCCTGTAATATTTGAACTATTTTCCCGCTTTAACTTGGAACGAATCGTCCCTCAGGAGGAAGGACGCTCACGGTCTGTTTTGATGTCGTGTGTTTTGTTGTTGTTGACGACGTCTGGTTTGTTTGTTCGTCCCCGCAGACCGCCGATCAGCTGTTGGCCCGAGCGGACGCCGCCAAAGCTCTGGCAGAGGAGGCGGCAAAGAAGGGTCAGTCCACGTTCAGAGAGGCGGAGAGCATCCTGGAGGATCTCCGAGGTACGTTTGAGGACTTTTCATGAGCCGTGAATATTCCTGGATTCTCCCCCGTTTTGTGGTAAATTAAAGTTTAAATAAAGGTTTTATTCTGAAGCCGAGAAGTGTTGGAGAGAAAATTTGTAAAAATTTGACGGGTAGAATTTTAGATTTGCAACGAAAGAGGGGAATCACTCCCATGATTCCCCGGCAGCATCAACATCATCTTTTGTTATTGTTTTGATTGAGAGCCCCCTGGTGGAGGAGTTTATACACTCTGTGTTTGAAGGAGCACCTAGTGTTTAAAATGGGCACTGCAGTCCAAATCCAAAACATCAGAGAGAGCTGTTACTTTTGTTCTTATCCAAATTTTGTCTCCAATGTTCTTAACTTCCTGCAGACTTCGACAAGCGTGTTAACGACAACAAGACCGCCGCTGAGGACGCCCTGAAGAAGATCCCCGAAATCAAGGCCATAATCATTGCTGCCAACGATAAGACCAGGCAGGCGGAGGCAGCGCTCGGCAACGCGGCCAACGACGCCCGAGACGCCAAGAACAAGGCCGAGGAGGCGGAGAAGATCGCCAGCAACGTGCAGAAGGTACGACACACACAAACGACTCTGGTTAGCGTTTCAAATCAGAACTTTTTAATCCGATCTTGATTCAATCCACGTGAAGGGTTAATTTATAACGTAAACCTTCTAAATTTACGACTTTATTCTCGTAAATGTATGACTTAAATCTTATACGTTTCTACACCTCTGAGATTTCGAGAATTAAGTCCTAAATATACGAGAATAAAGTCGTTAACTTTTCCTTCACGTGGCACTAATTATCCGTCATATGTCACAATCTGGCTAGTGTGCGTTATCCTGTCAAACTGGTCCACAAACAAGTCATCAGAGCGAGGAAAACACAAGCAGCGCTTCTACTGCAGAGCTCCCCGTCTGTGACCTGTGTCCTCACTGTTGAAAAATGTTGTTTCCTCTGTTCCCTCTTTAGGGCTCAGCTAAGACCAAACAGGACGCCGAGAAGGCCTTCCAGGAAACCAACAAGCTGGACGGGGAGGTGGACGACATGATGGATCAGCTGAGCACCGCTGAGCGAGAACTGGCCAGTAAGAAGGCCGCGGCGGACCTGGACATGATGATGGCGGGGATGGTACGGGTCGAGCCGCCGGGTTTTATTCAAACCAGAGACTGTTGGAAACGTTCAGACTTTATAAAGTCACTTCAGACATGAACGCACAGTCGTCATTTATACGTTTAAAAAGTCGAGGGGTTAGAGTGCTTCACAAATACAGGAAAAGAAAACACAACATGAAGTGGTTCAATAAGTTTTAATCTTCTGTCAAAGACGCATGTTCATGTTTCAGCTGGTGTCCAAACAGCGATGGACTTAAGCCCTGTGTCTATCCAGCGTTTCTTTCTGAGCGCCAGTGTCTTTTTGTCAATTGTTTTCAGTGAACTCTGATTTGAACAGATGCTTCATGTCGCTCTCGTCTCTGATGTCAGAAATTTGTTTTTTTACTGTTTCAAAGACAGATTGGTCTAAGTTTGAAGGAATGAGTTTTAAAGGAATATAAACAGTCATTTTGTGAGTTTAATCAACCCTGTGCTGTGTCTCTCAGGCGTCAGACAACGCAAAGGAGGCGGAGGACAACGCCCGCAAGGCCAAGAGCGCCGTCAAGACCGTTCTGAGCACCATCACCGCCCTGCTGGATCAGCTGGGTAAGACAGTCCTGCTTTGTCCTAAGAGGGCGCCAAAAAGACCCGAAACCAAAGTGTTCAGGAACAGACCCATCTCTATTTAATCGACCTTTCTATTTGCAGTTTGGGTATTTGGTGGCTTCATGTTGAGACCCTCTGAAACACAGTAAAGAATCGTGTTTGTCTCCATGAATGGATCAGAGCGCCGGCAGATCAATCAGAGCGACACGTGGCCGTTTCTATGACCGGTTCAGACTGGTCCGAGTCCGGCCTGTCAGCAGGTCTCGTGTCCAAAGTTCGCTAAAAGGTTAATGTCCTTCTTTGTCTCCTCTCCAGGAAACATCGATAAGGTGGACCTGAGCAAGCTGAACCAGATCGAGGAGTCCTTGAAGAGCGCCAAGGGCAAGATGGCCAACAACGAGCTGGACAGGAAACTGAGCGAGCTGAACGACGTGGCGAGAAGCCAGGAGGACCTGATCTTCGACTACGACCGGCAGATTCGCGAGATCCGCAGCGACATCCTCAACCTGGAAGACATCAAGAAGACGTTACCTGAGGGCTGCTTCAACACGCCGTCCCTGGAGAGGCCTTAACCCCGCCCACCTCCTCCTCCTCCTCCATCCACCTCCGACACTCCCCCGTCACGTCTAACACTCTGGCAAACACGCCGCCTTTTACCAAAACAGTTTTTTAAACTTTTTTTTTCAGATTATTGTCTTTGTTTTTCTTTTCAAGACAGAAGCCAATATTTCAAGTTCGTAACGAAGCAGAAGCAGCTGTTTCTGTTTTCGTCTTTGGTTTTTGTTTGTCCGAGACGCAGTAACGTGGTTTCAATAGCACAAACTAAACGGCGCAGAGACGCCGTGCAGAGAGGTGGAGGAACCTCGGAGAAAATCCAGAACCACAAACCCGACGTGACTGCACCGTCTGCTCCGACCGAGGAAGTTTCACTGACACAGAAGCCGAGCGGAGAGCTCCTCGCCGCGACAAACGTCTCCCATTCTCTAGCTGACCAGCCATTTCCCATCATGCCCCGGGACACACTTCAGAGTTTGGCAGTCCTCAGCCGGCTGAATATACGGCTCCACACTGTTTAAACACTCCTTTATCTTCAGCCATGTTTTCAGACAGCACACAGTGAAGGACTCTTTACTCCCAACGCTGCGACTCGGAGCGCGGAGGAGAACCTCCTTTCTTCAGCAGTATTTCATGCCACACACCGCTGTGGCGTTCAGTGATCTTCACACGCTCTGTCGGAGCCTAGAAGCCTCTGAAGTCCAGAAAAAAAAAAGATTTCAGATCTTGTGTGTGCCAGATAAATGAGTATCCTGTTTCAACAAGGTGTGGCTCATGGCTCAGCGTTAGAAGATCTTTTCTGTTACACTCCAGATTTTTAACTTGCATGCACCAAAATATGAAAATTGTGCATGGAAGACAAAACCTTACACACGCCAGGTATCATCTTATTTCACACAACATAAGTATCTTGCTCCCAAGATCCTACAATCTTGTTTCTGTGAAGGCAGGGATCTAAAATTTAGTTACCAAGACAGTTTCTTGTTCGTGCATGATGTTACATTGTGCTCGTGTGAGATGGATCTTGTGGGGAAATGATGGCAACTTGTGCACCGAAGATCACATCTCTTACGCGCAAGATATTTTTCTACACATCATGAGTCATCTTGGGTGCAGAAAAACATGAAATCTCATTGCAAAGATCCATATTTTAGCATCTTGTAGAAGTGATACCTTGTTTTTGCAACACAGAATCTTTCTCCGTAGGTACAAGATATTTTGTCTTGTGCGCAAGATATGAGATTGTGCACATAGAATATGAATCTTGTTGATGACATTTTGTGCACAGATATGGATCTGATGGGAGAAAAGTGAATACATTTCTAAATGTTCCATATTTCATAGCACAAGTTAAAATCTAAATGTTATGTCTCCCACAAGATATTCAACTGTGCTCATAGGTTATGGATCTTGCGCTTGTATGCGCAAGATGTCACCTCGTACAATCTGGATGTCATCAAGATATAAGTTTGTGACTAATATTAGCTGATATCTTGTTACCAAGATCCATATTTAATGCTCTTAAGTTAGTCTCCTATTACAAAGATATCTTGTTTTCAGTATCTTGAGTCGTAAGTAGAAGATATTATGTCTCATGCGCAGGATATTAAATTGTGACGAGGATATGGATCTTGTGTGAACAAGATGGTAACATGTGCACCAAGTATGCCATCTTTAATGCGCAAGATATCACCTTGTACCCTCATGATGTCATCTTCGGTGCACAAGATACGGATTTGTGGGAAAAAAGGTTAACATCTCGTCACCAAAATCCATACTTCATGCTCACAAGTCAACATCTCATTCAAATAAGATATTTTTACAGAAACGGGATTTTTAGTTTGAGGTTGAAGATAATATGTCTTGTGCGCAAGATATTAAAATATGCACATATCTTGTTTCCTAAAGCTACAAATCTTGCATGGTGACTGAAAGATGTTAATTAGGATACGGATCTTGTGGGAACAAGATGGTGACTTGTGCACCCACTACTTTTTTCAGACGTCATCTTGTGTGCTCAAGATAGAGAGCATCTGGTCACGAGGAGCCAAATCTTGCACACATTAGCATCTTGTTTCCACAAAGTATGCACCTCTGGTTTCAGAGAAGATTTGAGATCCTAAATTGTGCAAATAAGATTCGGATCTTGCGGAGTAAGACGCAAATGTGTGCTTGAGATATCGTGGTGATTTGATGTCGTAACAAGTTGTGATCTTGAATGTAACAGGATCTTGTTCTACCCCCTCCCAACTGGTTCAAAGTATTTTTGTAGACATGAAAGTGAGTCTTTCTGGACTTCAGAAGCTCTGTCTGACATTTCTCACCACAGTCGAAGTCCATTTCATGAAACAGACGCTCAAACATTTCGTTTTTAATCGTGCTGCTTTTTCACCCGAGGTTTTTTTGTTTTTTTTACCGATCACACATTAACATTTTCTTCCGGGCTAAATCCAACACTATGCAACTTTGTACATTTGCGTAGCGAGAATTTTATCTGATACACTGGTGCTAATAATTATTTCAAATGTTATATTTTTGTGTGAATGTTTTTTATTATGACATAGAGTGAGGACTTTGTTCTTTGTGTAAATATATGCTTCAATGATTCAGGACTGGCTGATTTTGACGAAAGACAAACGCCACCACGCAGAACGGCCACGTACGTTAAGTTCGATCACAATCAATCAACTGAAACCTCCAGGTGAAATATATATAAATATCTATGATAACGTCTGTGCTATGTTATTATTATAATATGCTTGCTTGTATACACGGCTCAGTGTTGCTGCCTCAAAGCGATGCCAATATTTCGTTTGTGTTTTATCGATTCTCTGTGGGTGTTCACGAGTTAATTCAACCTAACTGAAAATGTTTTTTTAGTTCTTTTGTCCCTTGTTTTTTTCCAATCAGGACATGTTTTAAAGGGGGGGCGTCTGCTGCCTCACGGCTCATTTCACTGAATGAATCTGAAGATGATGTCGCTGCAGGAGTTTAACTTGGTGTTTTTGTGCCTTAATATAAAGAGCAGTTTAAATCACTGCCCTGACGACGTTCCATTTCACAAAATGTTCCTCGTTGTCCGCCTTCTCCTCATGATAGTACTGAGGCAGGGTGTTTTTAGAAATCAGGTCCCGAAGAGAGACCACTTGTAAATCTGATCCGAGTTGAGCAGGCGACAAACAAACACGAGCAGAGCTTTTAGTTGTCTTAGTTTTGACTCTCCACTGGAAACTCCTGCAGAAATATTCAATGTTTGTCTGAGCAGGACGATCCTGAATGTTCACTCAGCTCCACACGCTCACTGATTTGAGATTCTCCTCCCTCCATCCGGACGGCCGCTCTGCAGGATGTGCAGCACACACACACACACACACACACTTACACACCCACATACACACACTCACGATGTATGAACAGTATTTTAAGTTATAATAATGTACCAGGTATTTGTATTGTAACCCTGTTGTCGAAGACGGTGGTGTGCGTGCTGCACAGCCAGCAGAGCCGTCTGCACTGTGCTTTTATTCTCACGTCAGGTTTGCAGCCTTGTGAGGACCTGAACGACGACCCTGTTTGTTCACATGTGCCTGTAAATCCAAACTTAACATTTGAATAATAAAAAAATTACTACAGGAACACCCTGTGTGAATGAGTGCTGTGTCAGATAAAATGAGGAAGTCTCCCTCTCCTCTGGTCCACATTGAAGACATGGTTAGTCATTTTCTCCAGATCCACTTTGTAAACGGGCAGTATGTAAAATCCGACACCAGGGGGCTCAATCAAAACAATAACAAAAGATGAAGTCGAGGCTGGCGGGGAATCAGGGAGTGATTCTCTGCTACGAAGAAGATCTGTGGAATGTAACTGTTACAAGTTATATCTGAGCTAAATGTTGATGTATAAAAAGTATTTTGCCCCTCGTGATGATGATTCTGACAATAAGTCGGCAAGTCCGGCAACTAATTCTTTTCCAAGTTTCCGAGTCCTGGTTCCGACTTGAGCAGGTGTTCATGTGCATTTTACAACTCAGGGACTCGTTTTTCAGATCGACACCACATGAAGGCACCATAAGCCTGTAAAATCTTCGACCAATGTCTGCCACGAGGTACCAATCTGATTAACCAATCAGACGCCTCCCTGTCTCCCTGCTCGCTCTCTACCTCTTACCTGCTCTAGGTCACACTCAAAGAGCGTCACCGATGACTTTAGGAGTTTACACTGTGAGTTTACTTACCGCTGAATGAGACATGAGACGACGTAGTTTCTACACAATGCAAGAGATGAGCTGAGGTCCACTTCTAGAGCAACGCCGCCCGATGTAAGTGAGGGGGCGTGGCTTTAGAGGGAGCACAGAGGGGAGGGGGCGTAGACGGAGCACTGAGGGAATGCTACTTTCAAAATCATGCTAGTTTTAGAAACCCTGCGTAGTTCAGCTTCAACTTCTCTTTAAACATTTTTTTTATTTTGAGTAATTTCCTAAAAAACAATTAAGTTTCAATCGTTGAATTACAATCAATATTTTGAGTGTTCCCTCCAAGAATCATCAGCTTAACGTGGTGGAGGGGTTTAAGTGTTGCTGTGAGCTGCTGTTCCTCCTCTAATAAATCTTCAAACGGTTTAAGTTTTAATAAATGACATGTTCATCAGGTCATTTAAGGCTTACTATGCGATTTTTGGATCCAGCAGATGTCGCCCTTGAGCACCAGCATGAAACCAAAACAACTCGCGCTGCATTGTTGTGTTAGCATGCTAATGCTAGCGATCTTTATTATGCTCGTATCTTCACACTGCATGTAAATTTACCTGAAATGAGCGTGATCTAGAAACACAGTTAAGCAGTGAGTACAGTATGTTATTCTTCTTTTCTCTAGTCCCTCAATTAAACAACTTTTATACGTGAGGGGAGGAGTCAGCCGGCCGTCCGGGCGATGTAAACAAACTGAAGATAGGACTCGGAAAACTCGGAAAACATCACAGACAGTGGGACTCGGATGTTACACCCATTGTAGACAGTCATGACTCAGAGTTATTTTCAGAGGAGATACTTGATTTCTACATTTAAGTGTGAAAAATCGCAGATTAAGCCTTTAACCTACAATAATGAACTGTCTAGGTAGGTGAAAGCTTCTACCTCCTCTAGGGCAGTGCTGTTCAAGAAGATGGGGTTTCTGGTTTTGGAGTGGATCTTCATCACTTGAGTTTTTGTTATATTGGGAGTGAGACCAAGTTTTCTTGCAGTCTCTGAAAGTATGTCTGTGTTCTCTTGCATTTGTGTCTGTGTATGGGAAAGGAGAACTATATCATCCGCAAATTCAAGATCATCCAGCTGCTCCCACATTGTCCACTGAATTCCATTTCTCTTCCCCTCAGTTGTTTCCCTCATGACCCAGTCAATAGCAAGAAGGAAGAGGAATGGTGACAGAAGACATCCCTGTTTAACGCCTGTCTTGACTTCAAAGCTCCGGGGAAACCGGCCTGCATGCATGACTTTACCAAAGGTGACCTCATAAGATTTCTTGATAAGGTTTATGATCTTTGTGGGGATTCCATAGTGTTCCATTAATTGCCACAGTGTTGTCCAGTCTAAGCTGTCAAAAGCTTTTTCAAAATCAATGAAGTTCATGTGCAGGGATGTGTTCCATTCAATAGACTGTTCAATGATGATGCGTAGTGTTGCTATGTGGTCTGTGCATGAACGATCTTTCCTGAATCCTGCTTGCTGGTCCCGGAGCCTCTTGTCCATAGCTTCCTGGAGACGGTTGAGAATGACCCGATTAAAGACCTTACTGGGCACTGAAAGTAGGGTAATCCCTCGGCAGTTGTTACACTTCCTTAGGTTACCCTTCTTTGGTAGTTTCACTATGTGACCCTCTGCCCATTCTGTGGGTGTCTCTTCGTCCTCCCAAATTCTCCAAAAGAAGCAGTAGAGCATGTCTGTAGATGTGTTTATATCAGCTTTAAGGGCTTCAGGTGGAATATTGTCAGGGCCAGCAGCCTTGCCGGTTTTCAGATGTTTGATTGCAGCTTTTATTTCAGTCTTTGTTGGTCTGTCACACTTGATGTTTAGCGGTGTCCTGGTCTGAGGAATGTGTGGCCTCTCTATTGGTGGTGGTCTGTTCAGGACCTCTTGGAAGTGCTCTACCCATCTCTCGAGCTGCTCCTCCGGGGTTGAGAGCAGTTGGCCATTCTTGTCCATGATCGGTTTGTTACTTTGTCGATGTGTCCCAGACAATTTCCTTGTGATGTTGTACAGTTCTTTCATGTTTCTTTGAGATGCTGCAAGTTATGCCTCCTTAGCTAGCTCTACCTGTGATCTCTTGTCCCTCCTGATGTTCTGCCGCACTTTTTGGTGGAAAAGGATGTATTCCTTTTGAGCCTCTGCTTTTTCTGATCTTGTTCTTGCATTGTACACTTTTTCCTTCACCTTCCTCCTCTGCTGGATTAAATTTAGTGTTTCTGGTGTTATCCATTCTTTATGATTTTGGGATCTTCTCCCCAGGGCCTCCTCGCATGTTGAGCTCCAAGCAGCTTTAAGGTGTTCCCACTCTTCATTCATTGTCCATTCTTCCTTCTTTCTGAGCTGTATCTCTGCGCTTTATATCCTTGAACTGTTTCGTCACTTGAGCTTTGCTGAGGTAGTCAGTGTTGTATTTTGCTCTTTGACCCTTTTCTCGCTGATATCTCTTCAGCCTTAGCTTGAATTTCCCTACCAGGAGATGGTGATCTGAGGCTGTGTCTGCCCCCCGTCTTGTCCTGATATCTTCCATAGTTCTTCTGAACTTTTTGTTGATGCAGATGTGGTAGATTTGGTTTTCCGTGACATGATCTGGTGACACCCAGGTTGTTTTGTAGATTTTCTTGTGGGGAAATACACTCCCCCAATCACCAGATTATTGTTCACGCAGGTCTCTGCAAACATCTCGCCATTTTCGTTCATGGTCCCCACTCCATGTTTACCCATCACCGTCTCATATCCTTCGTTTTGGCCTCCAATCTTGGCATTAAAGTCCCCCATCAGGATAATGATGTCCCTGTCTCCAATACTACTGAGTAGGTGGTTTAAGCTGTCATAAAACCTGTCCTTGACCTCCTCATCTGCAGCGTTGGTGGGTGCGTAGCACTGGATTATATGGGCTTTCACTCTCCTGTTGCTGGTATTGAAGGTTGCTCAGATGATGCGAGAGCTGATGGGTTTCCATGCAGTTAGGGCCTTTCTAGTGCCTTTCGTCATCATGATTGCCACTCCCTCCGTATGGTTGGCTGCCTCCTCTTCGTGTCCAGAATAGATAATGGACTGGCCACTGGTCAATTTGACCTCACCCGACTGCGTCCATCTTGTTTCTGCCAGGCCCAGGACTGAGAGGTTGTAGCGCTCCATTTCCTTGGCAATGGTTGCAGTCTTGCCAGCCTGGAACATGGTTCTGATGTACCATGCCCCCAGGGGGGTGGGTGTTCTTGGCGTCAGAAGGTGTGTCGGATTACCAGCGCCCTTGCGGGTTTGGCTGGTAAGCGCCATAGTCCCCATTGCTGGGGCACCTTCTTCAGCCAGGTGTGTGATTTGGTTTTTATTCGTTAACGTTTCTGTAACTGGAACATTTTTACAGGATGGGGTAGTTAACCCCACGCCTAACCCCCAACCTGGAGGGCCATTTGCTGCTTTTCGTCTGACCTCTACTCTAGAAACCTGCCCGGCATGGTTGAACCTGCTGGGGGGTATAAACCCCCCACCGGTATAGCCTTCAGAGTCACGGAGGCACAAAAGCAACAACGACAACGACAAGGTAGCAGCACAGGGGAAGAAAAATTCATTCAATACAACTGGATAATGAGGACTTATATAACCGGTAAAAATGAATGAATGTAACCCAGACATTCCAGATACCTGAGTCCAAAACTGCATCTTGGGCCTATACTCTGAATATTTATGTTGGGAAAGACATGAAACTATACTGGTTGACCTGTGCTTAATTCATGCCAAACGTCTCATTGCTCTCTGTTGGAAAAACATGTCGTACCCCCACGTCAGCATTTGGCTCAAACAACGGTCATCCTGTCACAAAACACATTCATGGCTTTTATTAGTAGATTTCTCCTCCGCTTTTAATGTGATCCAACCCCACATTTTAGAAAATAAACTGCTGTCCACTTGTAACCTTGATGCTGGGTTGGTGAAATGGATCTTGGACTTCTTATCTTGCAGGCCCCAGGCAGTCAGGGCGACTGATTCTCTATCAGTGAAGCGGTTGTCATCCACAGGCCAACCCCAGGTGTGTGTCCTGTCCCCTTCACTGTATATTTTGTATACAAATGACTGCAGGAGCAACTTTGACAACAGGCTTCTCCCAACGTTTGCAGACAACACTGTTTTAATTAGTCTGCTCCAGGAGGGAGAGGTCGATCACGGGCTATTTGTAAAAGATTTTGTGGAGTGGTGGGACTTCTTGAAGCTCAACGTTAATAAATCTAAAGCGATGCCCATCCACTTACGGAAAACTTTCCATTCAGCCTTTCCCAACTCTAATCAAAGGCACACCTGTGGAGAATGTTGACTTGTAGAAGTACCTGGGCACAAGGATTCAAAATAACTTGAATCATGACCACAACACAAATGCAATCTGCAAAGAGGGCCTGCAGAGACTACTTTCTGCATAGACTGAATACTTTGAATGTGGGCAAGACACTGATGGTTTTATTCTACCAATCTTTTATTGGTTCCATTTTTAACCTTTTGTTTTCATATCATGGTAATAACCTTTCAGTACACAACACAAACTGTCTGTCCATTATCATTAAAACAGCAAGTACAATAATCGGCACTCAGAGGCTTTCCTTGTCAGATATCTGAAACAGACAAATTGTGAGGAGAGCAAAGTCGATCTTGGCCAGCTATGACCGTCGTCCTCTCTTGGAGGACTTTGTTCTTCTCCCCTCTGGTCGGAGGTTCAGGCTGCCCAGGGCGAAGACCAACAGGAACAGTACTGTCTCCTGTTCCTCGTGCAATTAATACACTTAATCTTCTTTAAACCTTAACTGCACTTTTCAAGCAGTGTAACAGAGTTAGAATTAACCTCTATGTTGAATTTCTGCAAAATTGATGTGGCTGTCACATTTACATTAGTTTGTCGCCACCTGGTGGTTTAATAGCGCAACTGTGGAAGGGCTCTTAGCTGGCCACCGTTGCAGAGGAAATCTCTCCTGAGTTGAAGGTGGGTGCAAGGGCGTAGGTTTGGATTCAACATTGGGGGGGACAAATTTTCAGCGGGTGGTCAAACACTTCATTTCCTGCATTCTGGTGAATTTTTATGCAACAATTTGTGCCTTTTCTGAATTAATTTATGGCGGAAATTTCTTTACTATGTATAGGAAATTATAATTAGGAGAGGAAATCTCTCCTGAGCTGAAGGTGGGTGCATGTGTGTCGTGTTGCAACCAACATGTCTTTCTTTAATGCTTTAAAACGGATCCAGAAACTTTAAGTGACCATGCATTAACGGCCTGTTTGAGCACTCATTTTCTGAAAAGTGGAGCAGGCAAAAGACGGGGAGGATGGACTTTTCTCATCATTGGAGGGTTTGTAGACAGACTAGAGACACATATTAGTGTTAGAGAAAGATGGTGAAGTGTGATCTGTATATTATGTGACCTTTAAACATAAGCTGAGTGACTTCCACAAAATCTGGGTCTCTTTTTACACCTCCTTGAAAGTGAAGTTGTGTATCAGAACCTAAATGTATATTCCCTCTCCTCGATTGCCTTGTTGCATTCATATATATTCTTTTATTTTTCACTCTGCGTAAAATAGTGTAAAGAATGTGCTATATGTGTTTGTACTGAGAATGACACAGCATGTTCTTACTGCACTTTTGTTTAAATACTTGCTGCACTTTGTACATTTTATATGACTTGTAAACTTGTATATAGCGCCTACGTTTTCCTTTTCTTCTTTCATGATGAGATGTATGAGGTGGAGGGTGGGGTGTATATGTAACAGGTTGATACAGACAGCTTATTAATTTCACCAAAACACTAATTTTTCATTATATTTCTTGTTTTCTGTGTGTGTGTGTGTGTGTGTGTGTGTGTGTGTGTGTGTGTGTTTGTGAGGACGGAGGTACGTGCGTGCGCGTAATGAGCGTGCACGGTGCGCGCTCCCGCCACAGCAGTCTTCAGCACGGTCAGAGGTAAGTTACTGATGAGTCACGCTCCGCTGATAAACTCGTATTAAAGTATTTTTTGTGTGATTTATATTCAACCAAACTGTGGTGTTATGTTCCTGGTAATATTCGACTTGTCCTGTGTCAGTTTCGCGGAGTTTCGAGTCCGATATTTAAAGTTATTTATTAGTTTCATCTTGATTAATAACGGCTAATTAATGTGTGTATGTGTGGTAAGCTAGCGCCGTTGCAGGGAGGGGGGGAAACCCCGTCGTCTCCCGTTAATGACGCGTTTGCCTTTGATCTGTGAAGATTCTTCCTGCAGACTCACACAGCTCGTGGATTTCTGTATTTCTCTCTGTTGATTCAGGTATGGAGACGTGTTTATTTGTCTTATTAATACATTTAAATAGTTAATTACTGACGTTTTTTAATGTAATGTTTGTCAGCTGTGTTTTCTACATGTAACTATTAAAGCTGCTAATGTGGATTTATATGCTTCATATTAATGCAGATGTTAAAACATTTTTCTGTGAAGAAGATTGTCTAAAAAATGGTTTTCTGTCTTTTAATTATTATTAATTTGCTGTCTAAGTGTTGAAATTATTTAAAGTTAACTTTCCTACGTTGTATTTATTTATTCTGACTTTATTTTGGATAATATTGTTTTTTAAATAATTGTGTTAATCTTGAAGTGATGTTGATTTAATTACATAATTTAGCAAAAAGCAGTTTACAGCATGGTCAGAGGGGAGACACTCGCTGCAGACTCACAACACACACAGCTCATGGATTTATACAGAGGCAGGACGTAAAGAAGAACCAGAACCTACGTACTCTCTCCTGCTCCGTCATTCCCAACTAGAACACAACGCAGACGCAACATACACACTGGTTGTCAAAATATTCATGCATCCTTGATTTATTTTCTGTAAAAATCACAATAAACATAAGATTTACATTTTATGACAGCTTCTTTTTTTTTTTAATTCAGAGCAACAACTTCTGATGCAGCCTCAGGACGTCAGGAGAATCTTAACCACAAAGATACAGATGATGCCTTCAGGGACTCCTTAGAGTTCAAGTGAAAAAGTCTGAAATCAAATGTTCACAGCAGCTGAAGCAACAGATGACAGTTAACCGGTTAACACGCTGAGCAGATTATCTTTAAATAGACTCCAACAAACCAACCAATCAGGATCAAGATTTTACCTGCTGTGGAAATACTCAAAGTTCTTATGAATGATTCAAGAAAACAACATCACCATCACCATGACAACGCAGTCGCACAACCCTAAGAGAATCAGAGACGAAGATTCAGAATATCATCATCATCATCATCATCATGTATTAGTGTTCCACAGTCACAGAGATCTTCTCTGGTAAAATCTTCAGTTTATCACCAGTGCTAATGAATGGAAACATCCTCTCAGTGAAAGTGTGTGTGAAGGTGTGTATGTGTGTGTTAGTATCAGGATCAGAGAACGACAGCTCTCCTCTGTTACAGTCCAGATTCACTCTGATCCTCTGAGGCTTCTTCTTCACTGAGAGATCAGTGACTGGATGTGATGGGGAGCGTGCTCCGAATTCACCACCATAGAACCATACAAACCAAAATCCAGACTGTATGACTCCTTTCCTCTTTACAGATTCTGCTAACACACCCAGGTCCCAGCATGTATTGTCTCCAACCTGGACGTCCCAGCTGTGAGTCCCTGAGTTAAAGCCCTCAGAGCCCAGGACAGACCAGTTATGATCAAACCTCTCTGGATTATTAGGAAGCTGCTGTCTCTCTCCTCGTCTCACACAGGTCAGATCTTCAGACAGGATGAGGACTGGACGAGCAGTGTTTGGGTCCAGAATGACCGGAGTGTAGGAGACCATGTCCTTCATCTTGTTCCAGATGTTGAAGGTCAGGTTGCCCAGGTGTTTGGCCTGGTCTATCAGAGCTCCCGAGGGCAGCTGTGGATCCTCCAGCAGGGGGCGCTGCTGGACTCTTTCCACTGCAGCCTTGTAGTTTTTCAGGAATGAGACGTCTTCAGCTCTCAGCTCATCCTCTGTGTCTCTGACTGTGTGTGAAAGAGCTGCTATCTCTGTGCTCAGAGCCTCCATCTCCTCCTTCATCCTCTGACTCTTCTGCTCCTCTTCCTCCCTCAGTGCACACAGCCTGGCCTCCTCTTCCTCTTCTAGAAACTGGTGAAGCTTCTTAAACTGCTCCTTAATCTGCCTCTCTGTGTGTCGGGCCTGGACCTGAATGTGTTCTGCTGTTTGATCAAACTTCACTTTAACTCGTTTACAAACTTTTAACTTCTTCTTTACCGGCTCCAGAGTTTCCTGAAGTTTCTTCTTGTGTTCTTGAGCAGCTTCATCGATGGGTCTGAATCTGTGCTCCGAGTGTTTTTCTGAATCTCTGCAGACGAGACACACTGGCTCCTGATGGTCCAGACAGAAGAGATTGAGTTTGTCAGAGTGCAGACTGCAGAGATCCTCTGAAGCGCTCTGATCTCTCTCCTGCACAAAACTCTCACACAGGTTCTTTAAAGCAAAGTTCAGAGGTAAGATATTCTTAGAAAATCTTCTCTTACAGAGTGGACACTCCTTATTATCCTTCTTCTTCCAACAGTCCTTCACACACACTCTACAGAAGCTGTGGCTGCAGGACAGCATCACTGGATCTTTAAAGATGTTGAGGCAGACTGGACAGCACAGATCTTCCTCTAACTTGGACGCCATTTTATCTCAGATTCAAGCTGAAGACAGAGCAGAGAAACAGGAAGCCACGTTCAGTTTGTGGATTCAGTAGCAGGTTGAAGTGTTGGTATTCCCAGTATCCCAGTATAACAAGTACTCCCAGTATCCCCTCCTCCTCCTGTCCTCTCTCAGTGGAAGTCGTGCTGGTTTGTGTCTGCAGGTCGGTCCGTCTGTCAGCGTGTGTGTCTCTTCAGAGTGAGGCAGAATAACAGCCTGTTTCCTGGTTTGTCTCAGGTGAGACAGGTGAGGGGGCGGAGCTTCTTCAGAGCAGGAACACTGTTTTTATTGTGATATGTTGATTCCATTGATAAGGCTTGTAGATGATATCTTAAGCGTGTCTGTTTTTGATAAAGCAGCTTTGGTCGGACTGAGACGCTATCACTAAACCGCAATATGTGTAACATAACGTCACTCACTCACTCAGCGCTGACCATCAGACCCAGCTCCGCCCACGCACACAGACACAGAGACCTATTCTTATTTGACCTGTTCACAGAGTAGATGCAACGACGTGACTGATTGCAAAAACACAGCAGTAGCAGCTGTGCTCACTCAAGGTGATTTTATTAAACAACCAATCAAAAATAAATGTACACACCCACATTACTTGTCGCGTGCCAGTTCAATCAGATCAATCAATAAAGAAAACAAACAGGAAACAAAACAACATTATCTCATTAGTGACTTTAACAAAACAAAATCATAATATAAAATGAGAGCACACTGTTAACACCCCCACTTGCTCTCACCTTGTTGACATAGAGTGTCAAATCATTTTGAATCTTTCCGTAAGCATGTTCTTCACATGTCTGAGAACATTCTCATCACTTGCCGCAATCAATAAATCATCAACCCATATCACAATGATAACTTTTTCATTGGGTGTTTCCCATGAATAAACACAGTGGTCAGCTTGATTCTGCTCAAAATTGTTTTTGGTCAAGTACTCATGTAGTACCTTGTTCCAATTTCTGCCAGATTGTTTCAACCCATACAATGATCTTTCCAATTTACAAAACAATTTTTCATTTGTGCCAGATTTTATTTCGTAGCCCTCTGGCTGTTCAATGTAAATTTCATGATCTATTGGTGCATTTAGATAGGCAGTTTTTACATCCATTTGGTGCAGAATCAGATTTTCTTGTGCTGCTTTTTGTATTATCACTCGGATACTTGTCAGATTAGCTGTAGGGGAAAAGGTCTCTTCATAATCTACACCTCTCTTCTGACTGTATCCTTTAGCCACGTAACGTGCTTTGCACTTTTCAGATCCATCCATGTTGTTCTTGATCGCGTAAACCCACCTACCCCCCACTGCTTTCTTACCTTCAGGCAAGCTAGTTAGGGTAAATGTGTGATTTTCTTTAAGTGACTGCATCTCCTCATCCATAGCAGTGACCCACTCTTTTGATCTGTCTGAGGTTACAGCTTCTGTGAAAGTTACAGGTATATTACATGTCACTCTATAACAGTAATCTATGTTAATCTGAACCTGATCAGTTTCTTCATCAGATGCCTGTTGAGAAACACAGTTGTGGAAATAGTCTGGCCTCTTCCTTACTCTAGAAGGGTACCTTGTAGGCTCAGGCATAGATTCAACTGTTTGGGTCTGAGGACTACTTCTCAGTTCCTCCTCTTTAACTGAAACCTGGTCACTTGCTGGACTTGCATTTACATCCTGCCTAGTTATAGGCCTATTGACCTTCTGCTCAAGAACATCATCACCATCCTCAACAATGCTAGTTTGAGTCTGTTGCTCAACACTGGTCTTAGGAAGAAACTTGACTAATCTGTGCTTTTGCACTTTCCTGCTGTCAGGAAAATAAACCATGTAAGCTGGACTGCTTTTATCATAACCGATAAAAACACCCCTTTCACATCTTGAATCCAGCTTTCTTTTATCTTGTTTATAAGCAAAACACTCTGAACCAAACTTTTGCATCCTGGATAGGTTGGGCCGTCTCCCCGTTAACATCTGAACTGGAGTCTGTTTGGTGCGCGTATTAAAACACCTGTTCCTGGTTATGGCTGCTGTCTGCACCGCATAAGGCCATAAACCTTTTGGCAACTCACTCTCTATTATCATGCACCGTGCCATGTCAAAAAGTGTACGCCAATTTCTCTCTGCTGTACCATTTTGGTGGGGAGAATATGGAGCAGAGGTCTCGTGTCTAATACCATGCGTAACCAACAAAGTTTTGTAAGGATTTGAAGTAAACTCAGTGCCATTGTCAGATCGAAGACTTTGAATTTTACCATATGGCGCCGTATCGGCAAGAAACCTCTCTGTTGCTTGTAGTGTATCACTTTTACGCTTAAGACAATATACAAACACGGCACTGGAAAAATCATCAGTGAATGACAAAACATATTTGTATCCCTCTCTGGACTCTGGGTGAATTGGACCGGCCAAATCTGTGTGAACTAGCTCTAGAGGTATTTTGGCCCGCACATCAGGCTTTCGGTTTCGGCTTTGCGTAAACTTGCCTTGGATGCACACTTCACAAGTTTGATGTTTGTTTACTGGACCTTTAATTTTCATGACATCAACAACCCCTTCTAACCTCTGCACATCATCAAAATTACAGTGCCCTAATATCTCATTGCTTTAAATCATAACAGCCATTCAATCTGTCATCACATCCATTAGGTACTGTATGCAAGTAATATAGTCTATCATGTACGTGAATGGGAAATTTTGTACCGTCATTGTGCACCAGAATGTCCTCGCCTTTCTTGAAAGTCACGCATGCCCTGCTGGAAGCCGCTGCTTGCACCGAGAATATATCCTGTGGGTAAGAGGGAATGTAAAGCGCCCGTCTCAGCGTTGTTTTGAGGTGACGTCCGCGACTGTCCACCAAGCAGATCTCAGCATCACCTCTGCGCTCTGCTACTCCCCTGCACCTTGTGCCGTCAGCCAGCTCCATGCAATGAGTCCCGGCCTGGAACTCGTCATCGAACCTCTTGAACCTGGAGATGTCGGTGACAATATGCGAGGTTGCCCCGCAGTCAACCATCAGGCCCCTCGCGTCGACACCCTGGCTGCTTGGCTGGAATCCTGCCGCCCCATCGGTCACCAGGAATACGTATTCGTCGGTCCCTTCATTGGTGCCGGTGGCTCTCCATGTTGCGTCCTGGCGTCGTCTCCTCTTGCAGTTTACATCGCGATGAGTGTTGCTCTTGCATTGGCTGCACCACAGTTTGCGCTGACAAGCGCGAGCAATGTGTCCCTTCTGTCCGCACCTGTAGCACACCACGTCCGCTGCAGCCCGTTCAGCTCCCTGTTCAGTTGAGCCTGCACTTGCGGGTCTCGTAGGCCTCTGTCTTGTACGCACAGCCATTACATTGTCCTCTGCTGCTGGAGCACGCATCTTTTCAATGTTCTCGTAGCTTCGAAGCTTTGTTTTGAATTCTGCAAACGTTATCCGGTCATCCGATTGCGTAATATGGATGGCAAACTGTTTGAAAGTTTCAGGAAGCCCCTTTAGAACCATAGCCACCAACAGCCCGTCATTCAAAGTCTCTCCAGAACTCCGTAATGCTGTGATAGCAGTTTCTGCACGGATAACATATTCAGTCACATTCTCGCTGCTTGATTTTTGAAGCGAGGTCAGCTCAGTATAAAGACTTATTATTCTCGGCTTTCCTTTACCTGCATAATAGTCTCTCAAAATCTTTAGCGCTGCGCGCCCATCGTCAGCTGCTTCTCGCATTACAAGCGACAAACTTTTATCGTCCAAGAACTGGATCAATTCTGCATAGGCCTCAGCATTTGAGGCCGCTTCTTCTGGTGTCTCCACACCCTCGGGCTCCGTGGTAATAATCTTTTTCAGGCCTTGCAGCCGGAGGTGTCCCAAAAACTTCACCTCCCAAAGTTCATAATTCTTTTCATCCCCGTCAAATAAAAGCCTCGACCAGCGACCGCCAGGTTCTGTTCTTCTAGGCGCACTCATGACGTTACTTCAGTACGTTACAAAACAAACAAACAAACAAAAAACTCTTGACTTCTTGACTTTACTTAGCTGGGCCCATAACCTGTTCACAGAGTAGACGCAACGACGTGACTGATTGCAAAAACACAGCAGTAGCAGCTGTGCTCACTCAAGGTGATTTTATTAAACAACCAATCAAAAATAAATGTACACACCCACATTACTTGTCGCGTGCCAGTTCAATCAGATCAATCAATAAAGAAAACAAACAGGAAACAAAACAACATTATCTCATTAGTGACTTTAACAAAACAAAATCATAATATACAATGAGAGCACACTGTTAACATGACCGACTGATCTCAAGGTGCCGCCGGGGGGAGGAAGGTTTCCAGTTTGCTTTTTGCAGCTGATGTGGTTTTATTGGTTTCCTCATGCTGGCACCTCCAGCAGGCATTGATGCTGTTTGCAGTGTGAAGCAGCTGGGATGAGAGTCAGCAGCTCCAAGTCCATGTTTGTCTGTTGGAAAACAGTGGATTGATCACTATATTATCACCAGCTCATCTCAGATGTGATGTCTTGACTCTGGCTCCGCCCCTCTCTCAGTGCGCCTCTCCGTGATCAGGCACAGAAAAAATGCAGAAGTACAGGTTGTAGTTTGAATCGGCCCGTACATGAGCAGGAAGCTTTCCTCACAGTTAACACTGAGGGAGTGACACATTGTTCATTTACATATAATATCTCTACTGTAGTGATACACAGCTGGTTAAACATCTGCACATTTCCCCTTTAACTAACAGCAAGCTAACGATACGTCACCACGTCATCAGGCCTGTAACAGCGTCTGTTATACACAGATTAAATATCTCTGGTGTGACGAGTCTGAACATTGAAGACTGATGAAGGTGATTTTCATTCATAACAAAGAAGATGTTGTTTTTCTTTGTTTTAGTTTGTAGCTTCAGTTTTTGGGTCCACAGTTTCCTAATTTTCTCCTGAAGATCTGAGTCCATGTTGCTCTGCATGGAGGAGATTTGGGACATTTAGAGGAGGATGTAGCCCCTACAAACATGCATTCATAAACCTGTATTAGTTCTAATTTCCAGCAGGGGGCAACTCTATTGGTCGGATTGTATAGAACTCTATGGCTGTGTCACACACTAACGTAGTGCATATATACTGGAACAGTACATAAATACTAGACTGAAATTGATTCAATACAACTGGATAATGAGGACTTATATAACCGGTAAAAATAAATGAATGTAACCCAGACATTCCAGACACCTGAGTCCAAAACTCTGCATCTTGGGCCTATACTCTGAATATTTATGTTGGGGAAGACATGAAACTATACTGGTTGACCTGTGCTTAATTCATGCCAAACGTCTCATTGCTCTTTGTTGGAAAAACATGTCTTACCCCCACGTCAGCATTTGGCTCAAACAACGGTCATCCTGTCACAAAACACATTCAAGGCTTTTATTAGTAGATTTCTCCTCTGCTTTTAATGCGATCCAACCCCACATTTTAGAAAATAAACTGCTGTCCACTTGTAACCTTGATACTGGGTTGGTGAAATGGATCTTGGACTTCTTATCTTGCAGGCCCCAGGCAGTCAGGACAACTGGTGCTCTACTAGTGAAGCGGTTGTCATCCACAGGCCAATCCCAGGTGTGTGTCCTGTCCCCTTCACTGTATATTTTATATACAAATGACTGCAGGAGCAACTTTGACAACAGGCTTCTCCCAACGTTTGCAGACAACACTGTTTTAATTAGTCTGAAACTCAACATTAATAAAACTAAAGAGATGCCCATCAACTTACGGAAAACCTCCCATTCAACCTTTCCCAACTCTAATCAAAGGCACACCTGTGGAGAATGTTGACTTGAATTGCATTTTTAACCTTTTGTTTTCATATCATGGTAATAACCTTTCAGTACACAACACAAACCGTCTGTCCAGTATTATTAAAACAGCAAGTACAATAATCAGCACTCAGAGGCTTTCATTGTCAGATATCTGAAACAGACAAATTGTGAGGAGAGCAAAGTCGATCTTGGCCAGCTGTGACCGTCGTCCTCTCTTGGAGGACTTTGTTCTTCTCCCCTCTGGTCGGAGGTTCAGGCTGCCCAGGGCGAAGACCAACAGGAACAGTACTGTCTCCTGTTCCTCGTGCAATTAATACACTTAATCTTCTTTAAACCTTAACTGCACTTTTCAAGCAGTGTAACAGAGTTAGAATTAACCTCTATGTTGAATTTCTGCAAAATTGATGTGGCTGTCACATTTACATTAGTTTGTCGCCACCTGGTGGTTTAATAGCGCAACTGTGGAAGGGCTCTTAGCTGGCCACCGTTGCAGAGGAAATCTCTACTGAGTTGAAGGTGGGTGCAAGGGCGTAGGTTTGGATTCAACATTGGGGGGGACAAATTTTCAGCGGGTGGTCAAACACTTCATTTCCTGCATTCTGGTGAATTTTTATGCAACAATTTGTGCCTTTTCTGAATTAATTTATGGCGGAAATTTCTTTACTATGTATAGGAAATTATAATTATTTTTGGAATTACTATTAATTATTCAACTGTGTTGTTCATAACTTTTTGCATATTCAAAACATTACAGGTGTTTTGGGATGTTTTTTTAGGAATCATGTACATCTCTAATCAAATCTATTAGAGAATGACACCTTGTTATAGCCTTAATATCCAAAATTTAAAACTACATAAAAGCCACTGTTATGGCTGACTAATCTTTCACTCACTATTTGGAAAAAATGCGGTTGGATATTGTCCGTGTTTATTGTACTTAAAATCAATTGATAAGCAGGCTATATAAAGAATAATATCATTAAGGCATGTAGATTTATAGCCTGCTGTTTTTATTAAAATGTTGGCAGGCAGAGGACAGAACGATTACACAATGAATAAAGCAATAACGTAACACTGCCAAACATCACAATGACAGCGGACTTTAGGGACTTCTGTTCTGTGTTGTTTAACACTTAACTCTTAATCAATAAATCATGGTTAAAAGTTAAATGAGTGATAACTTAAACAATGTTATTTAGTTATGCTGGTTCAGAAGCTCTCTGGTTCTCGCCTCCACGTCGTCCATTCATTACTGATAATTGGACACCTCGTCGGACATTAACTTGCATACTTTGTGGTGTCACCTCTATACAGTTAATGGGACACTAATGCAAACACCAACCTGTTGCTCTTGCTTTGTCTTGTCACTGTCTGCGCCCGCGACCATAGACTGTATAAAGACCACGACTCCTAACCTGACCGGAACTGATCCATTGACCAAGCATGAGCGAGAGTAACGTGCCTGCGCACGTGCGTGTGACTGTGCGGCAAGGTTAAGATGGTATGGTCCACTATAGGGGTGTCTGAAATGATTGGGAAACGTATTTACAGGTCAGAAGGATATATAAATGTTTTTAGGCCCCCGATATTTTTTTCCGACCTTTTAAAAAAACAATTTTTTTTGAGGGGGACAAATCTACACATCCCCTGTGTCCCCCCCAAAATCTACGCCTATGGGTGGGTGCATGTGTGTCGTGCTGCAACCAACATCTCTTTCTTTAATGCTTTAAAACAGATCCAGAAACTTTACGTGACCATGCTAAGTAACGGCCTGTTTGAGCACACATTTTTTTAAAAGTGGAACATGTAAAAGACAGAGAGGATGGACTTTTCTCATCATTGGGGGGTTTGTAGACAGACTAGAGCCACATACTAGTGTTAAAAAAACATGGTGAAGTGTGATTTTTATAATATGTGACCTTTAACATAATTATTATTATTACAATTACTCCTCTTCGTCCCCTATGGGACATAAGGCTTCAATGAGCACTCTCCATTGAATTCGGTCCCTGGCAGCATGTTGGGCCTCTCCCCATGACAGGTTCATCTGTTCCAGCTCTTGTGTCACAGTTCTGCACCAGGTGGTTTTTGGCCTCCCAGGTTTTCTTTTGCCTGGTGGTGTCCATCTTAAGGCGACTTTTGTGATGCGGTCCTGCTCCATCCTCAACACATGTCCTAGCCATCTCAGGCGTGTGTGCGTAATCTCCTTGGTGATGCTCCGGCTTTTTTTGTAAAGGTCATTGTTGGAGATCTTATTAGGCCAAAAGATCTGGCACATTCGTCGGAGGCATCCATTATGGAACACTTCCATTCTCCTCCTGTCTGTTTTGATAACTCGCCAGCTCTCTGAACCGTACAGAAGAACAGACTTTACATTGCTGTTGTATAGGAGCATCTTTGTTTTAAGGCTGTATTGTTTTGATCTCCAGATGGGACGGAGTTGGGAGAAGGCACCCTGAGCCTTTCCCAGCCTTGCTTTGATGTCTTTTGATGCCCCGCTGTCCTTACTGATGAGATTTCCCAGATAGGTGAAATCTTCCACAAACTCAAGTGGTTCCTCATTAACAAGGATGGGTGCTGTGGGGATGGAGTTGACACACATCACTTGTGTTTTGGAGGTGTTGATACTGAGCCCAACTTGTCTGGCAAAGTTGTTCAGCCTATCAGTTTTAGCCTGCATGTTGTACTGGTTGGTTGATAGGAGAGCAAGATCGTCAGCGAAGTCAAGGTCTTCCAGCTGGGAGAACAGAGTCCACTGGATGCCTCTGGGTCTGTCTGCTGTGGTGTTGGTTGTGATCCAGTCTATGGCGACCAGGAAGAGGATAGGGGAGATGATGCACCCCTGTCTCACTCCGGACTGCACGGAAAACCACTCAGAGAGGTCATTTCCCATGATGACACTACACTCAAAATGTTCATAGAATGTTTTTATGATTGAGATGATCTTTGATGGTATTCCATAGGAGTGCAGTATCTTCCAGAGGGTGTTTCGGTGGACACTGTCGAAGGCCTTCCTGAAGTCCACAAAGTTGATGTAGAGGGGTGTGTTCCACTCCAAGCACTGCTCTATGATGTTACGGAGAGCAAAGATCTGGTCCATACATCCTCTTCCCTTCCTGAAGCCTGCTTGCTCCTGTCTGATCCTGGTGTCAATGGCTGTCTCCATCCAGTTAAGAAGGATTCTGCAGAATGCCTCGCTTGGAACAGACAGAAGGGTGATTCCACACCAGTTGTCACAGTTCTTGGTGTTGCCTTTCTTGGGGACTTTGACTATAAGACCTTTGGACCAGTCTTCAGGGATGGTGTTGCTGTTCCAAATGTTTTGGAATAGGTCTGTCAGCACTCGTGTTGATGTTGGAATGTCGGCCTTGAGCATCTCAGCATGAACAGCATCTATGCCACATGCCTTGCCACTCTTCAGGGTTTGGATGGCAGCTTTAACCTCAGCAGAGTCAGGGGGGTTGGTGTTGATTTCCAGGATATCCTCTGTTGTTGTGATGTTGGCTGGTTGTTCTGGCTCAGGGAGGTTGAGTACTTCCTGGAAGTGTTGAACCCATCTGGCTGCTTGTTCACTCTCTGATGTAGAGATGTTGCCATTCTTATCCCTAACATGCGTAGTTTGGTTTGTACATTTGCCACAGAGTCCCTTTATGATTTTGTACACTGTGCCCAGGTTTCCATAGGCTGCAGCTTTCTCGGCTTCACTTGCCAGGTGTTCAACAAAAACCCTTTTGTCTCTCCTAGCACTCCTCTTCACCTCTCTGTCCTTGTTTTTATAGGACATCTTGGCTTTCTCGAGGAGTCGTTGGGACTTGGTGCTCAGTATCTTTGCCTTCAGCTGCTTCCTCTCTTCAACTTTCTGCCAAGTGTTAGCTGATATCCATTCTTTGGCCCCTTTCTGTTTGAAGACCAGGACCTTTTGTGCTGTTTCAGAGTATATGGTCTTGATAGTTCCATTTGCTGTTTATGGTGGGTTCTTCTTCCATTTCAGAGGAAGCCTCTGGCGTGCTGAAGCGGTTTCTGAGTTCCAACACAAACTCCTTGTTTTTCTTTGGATACTGGAGTTTTGCAATGTCCAGTTTCTTCTGCCGGTGGCTTTTTGGGATTGACTTCTTTAACTTGTGTTTAATGGTGGCAGCGATTAGGTGGTGGTCGCTATAGGCATCTGCACCCCGGTAAGCTCTAACATCTTGCAGTGACCTGCGCCATTTACCATTAATGATGATGTGGTCGATTTGGTTGATGGTCCTACCATCAGGTGACTGCCATGTGAGCTTATGGATGTTCTTGTTTGGGAAGATGGTACCGCTGATGACCAGGTTGTTGTTCATGCAGAAATCAACAAGGCGTTCACCATTGTTGTTTCTTTTGCCACATCCATGCCTGCCCATTGCCCTCTTGTTGTTGGAATTGTCGGTTCCCACTTTGGCATTCATGTCACCAGTTAGGAGAAGAAAGTTGTGTTTGGGGTACCTTTGAAACCGCCATTTGCAGTTGTTCATACCAGTCTTCTTTGACCTCCTCCTCAGCCTCGTTGGTTGGTGCATAGCACTGTAAGATGGTGAGTTTGCAGTACTTTGAGTTGAGGCGTACTCGGATCAGCCTTTCACTTACTGGTTCCCACTCCAGCAAGGTTTTGGCCTTCTCCTTGGAGATTAAGATGGCTACACCATGTGTGTGGTTGTTCTCGTGGCCAGAATGGAGGATGACAGACCCATCATGCAGGACTTGACGACCGGAGCCGGTCCAGTGACTCTCACTTATCCCCAGGATGTCTAGGTGGTACCTTTTCATCTCATTGAGGACTTGTGCTGTCTTGGTTGTCTCAAACATGGTTCGGACGTTCCATGCTCCAATTCGGATCTTGGTTTTAGGCCCTAGTAGGCCCTCTTTCGCACTCCTGACTTCCTTTCGGCTTTCATCAGAAGTGGTCATACTGCCACCCAAAGAGTTTGGGTGGCCGGGGTCTACAATGGGCCTGATGTCAATAGGATTTCTCATTTTAGTTTCTGTAACAGTAGGTTTTTACGGGGTTGCGTTGTTAGCGCCACACCCAACCCCCAACCTGGAGGAGCAGGTTGTGTGTGTGTGTGTGTGTGTGTGTGTGTGTGTGTGTGTGTGTGTGTGTGTGTGAGGACGGAGGTACGTGCGTGCGCGTAATGATCGTGCACGGTGCGCGCTCCCGCCACAGCAGTCTTCAGCACGGTCAGAGGTAAGTTACTGATGAGTCACGCTCCGCTGATAAACTCGTATTAAAGTATTTTTTGTTTGATTTATATTCAACCAAACTGTGGTGTTATGTTCCTGGTAATATTCGACTTGTCCTGTGTCAGTTTCGCGGAGTTTCGAGTCCGATATTTAAAGTTATTTATTAGTTTCATCTTGATTAATAACGGCTAATTAATGTGTGTATGTGTGGTAAGCTAGCGCTGTTGCAGGGAGGGGGGGGAAACCCCGTCGTCTCCCGTTAATGACGCGTTTGCCTTTGATCTGTGAAGATTCTTCCTGCAGACTCACACAGCTCGTGGATTTCTGTATTTCTCTCTGTTGATTCAGGTATGGAGACGTGTTTATTTGTCTTATTAATACATTTAAAGAGTTAATTACTGACGTTTTTTAATGTAATGTTTGTGTTGCACACTTGTACACAAAGAACCAAGCGTGCATGGGTTTTATGATTATTCTTTTACTTCGGTCTGAAACACAGAGACACAAACACATCAACTCAGCGTGGCTGCACACTCTCGGACAACTGGGTCGACTGAGCTACGCATGGCATCCAAGACCCCTGTGCTGCCCAGAGCTGCCCCAAAAGTGCCTGTGTGATACCTCTTCAATTTGACCCACAAATGTACCAACTAAAATATCACAGTGCCTTTGTACAGGAATATCTAACAGTATGATTGAACAAGATAATAAAATAAAATATCAAAAACAATATGAGACTGGGGGGGTGCCTAGTGTCCATGAACATGCCTGATATTAATACGGGCCCCACATTTGTCAGCTGTGTTTTCTACATGTAACTATTAAAGCTGCTAATGTGGATTTATATGCTTCATATTAATGCAGATGTTAAAACATTTTTCTGTGAACAAGATTGTCTAAAAAAACGGTTTTCTGTCTTTAAATTATTATTAATTTGCTGTCTAAGTGTTGAAATTATTTAAAGTTAACTTTCCTACGTTGTATTTATTTATTCTGACTTTATTTTGGATAATATAGTTTTTTAAATAATTGTGTTAATTTTGAAGTGATGTTGATTTAATTACATAATTTAGCATGAATGTGAATAAGGAACAAAAAGCAGTTTACAGCATGGTCAGAGGGGAGACGCTCGCTGCAGACTCACAATACACACAGCTCATGGATTTCTGTATTTTTATCTGTTAATACAGAGGCAGGACATAAAGAAGAACCAGAACCTACGTACTCTCTCCTGCTCCGTCATTCCCAACCAGAACACAACGCAGACGCAACATACACACGGGTTACAAACACACTGGTTGTCAAAATATTCCTACATCCTTGATTTATTTTCTGTAAGAATCACAATAAATACAAGATTTACATTTTATAACGGCTTGTTTTTTTTTAATTCAGAGCAACAACTTCTGATGCAGCTTCAGGACGTCAGGAGAATCTTAACCACAAAGATACAGATGATGCCTTCAGGGACTCCTCAGAGTTCAAGTGAAAAAGTCTGAAATCAAATGTTCACAGCAGCTGAAGCAACAGATGACAGTTAACCAGTTAACACGTTGAGCAGATTATCTTTAAATAGACTCCAACAAACCAACCAATCAGGATCAAGATTTTACCTGCTGTGGAAATACTCAAAGTTATAATGAATGATTCAACAATACAACATCACCATCACCATGACAACGCAGTCACACAACCCTAAGAAAATCAGAGACGAAGATTCAGAACATCATCATCATCATGTATTAGTGTTCCACAGTCACAGAGATCTTCTCTGGCAAAATCTTCAGTGAGTGTTCATCCCCAGTTCCAATGTATGGAAACATCCTCTCAGTGAAAGTGTGTGTGTAGGTGTGTATGTGTGTGTTAGTATCAGGATCAGAGAACGACAGCTCTCCTCTGTTACAGTCCAGATTCACTCTGATCCTCTGAGGCTTCTTCTTCACTGAGAGAACAGAGACTGGATGTGATGAGGAGAGTGCTTTGTATTCACCATCATAGAACCTTATCAACCAAAATCCAGACAGTTTGTCTCCCTTCCTCTTTACAGACTCTGCTAACACACCCAGTACCCAGTCTGTATTGTCTCCAACCTGGACGTCCCAGCTGTGAGTCCCTGAGTTAAATCCCTCAGAGCCCAGGACAGAGCAGAATAAATTAAACCTCTCTGGATTATCAGGAAGCTGCTGTCTCTCTCCTGGTGTCACACAGGTCAGATCTTCAGACAGGATGAATTTTGAATTAGCTGTTTTGGGGTCCAGAATGACCGGACTGTAGGAGACCATGTCCTTCATCTTGTTCCAG
This sequence comes from Labrus mixtus, assembly GCF_963584025.1. NCBI lineage: Eukaryota > Metazoa > Chordata > Actinopteri > Labriformes > Labridae > Labrus > Labrus mixtus. The sequence continues at coordinate 29,784,561 of NC_083619.1, read as the reverse complement.
ATGTTGAAGCTCAGGTTGCCCAGGTGTTTGGCCTGGTCTATCAGAGCTCCTGAGGGCAGCTGTGGATCCTCCAGCAGGGGGCGCTGCTGGACTCTTTCCACTGCAGCCTTGTAGTTTTTCAGGAATGAGACGTCTTCAGCTCTCAGCTCGTCCTCTGTGTCTCTGACTGTGTGTGAAAGAGCTGCTATCTCTCTGCTCAGAGCCTCCATCTCCTCCTTCATCCTCTGACTCTTCTGCTCCTCTTCCTCCCTCAGTGCACACAGCCTGGCCTCCTCTTCCTCTTCTAGAAACTGGTGAAGCTTCTTAAACTGCTCCTTAATCTGCCTCTCTGTGTGTCGGGCCTGGACCTGAATGTGTTCTGCTGTTTGATCAAACTTCACTTTAACTTGTTCACAAACATTTAACTTCTTCTTTACCGGCTCCAGAGTTTCCTGAAGTTTCTTCTTGTGTTGTCGTCCGGCTTCATCGATGGGTCTGAATCTGTGCTCCGAATGTTTTTGTGAATCTCTGCAGATGAGACACACCGGCTCCTGATGGTCCAGACAGAAGAGTTTGAGTTTCTCAGAGTACAGACTGCAGAGATCCTCTGAAGCTCTCTGGTTCTTTAACCAATTCTTAGAAAATCTTCTCTTACAAACTGGACACTCCTTATTCTACTTCTCCCTCCAGCAGTTCTGCAGACAGTCTTTACAGAAGCTGTGGAAGCAGGACAGGGCGACTGGATCTTTAAAGATGTCAAGGCAGACCGGACAGCACAGATTTTCCTCTAACTTGGACGCCATTTTATCTCAAGCTGAAGATGAAGCAGACAAACAACTGATACTTGCTCCCTGTCACTGAAAGTTATTCCGATCTGTATTCTTTGTTCTTTTTAATTTCTCATCCGGTTTTTAGATTCAGTTTCAGGTTAAAGTGCAGATATTTCCAGTATCCTTGTATTTCTCGTTTTCCCAGTTTTCTCTCCTGCAGCTGTCTGGTTTTGCTCTGAAGTTGAATCTAAATGTCAGTCCGTCAGTGCGTCCTCTCTCAGTGTCGCAGAATAACAACCTTTGTCCAGGTTATCTCAGGTGTGTTAGCTAAGGGGGAGGAGATTTATTACTACAGCATTCAAGTTCAAGGTTCATAAAATAACTTTGAGATCATTAGCGACTCACCAACACTGATATCTTCTGGACAGATTCCATAATTTACAGTCCCGGCGTTCTGTTTCAGCTCCTGTCTGTCTGTCTCCACTGAGTGACAGCAGTGGAGAATCTAGAGTCTGTAGGTGCCCCAGGCATAGGCTCACAGGGGGCCCCTCCAACCAGCATTCATCACCATTATGTCTTAAATAATCTGACAACAAAAATAACTGATATGTCACATTGTAATTTTTCCAAAATATGAACATAAAGAACATTAATAACTTTCACCTGAAAGGTCTTAGATCTCGGTAAAGGACTGTGCAGATCGCAGTCCGTTTGAATTTTGAGAACTATTACGCAGGGCAAGTTGGAAAGAAGCAGTGTCCTCTTGATTTCTTCAGAAATGTGTTATATAATTTGAAACTTAAAATATCAATGTAAGGTATCTAATAATTTAAAACACCCGCTGGTCTACCATTCGCCAGGCAAACCGAGGGTTGTCCAAAGCGGCCGTGTAGGGGTGCTTTAAAACCGCTTACCCTCTGGGTACGGTACTCTCAGGACCAGAATCTAAACTTAGGGCGCACTCACACTAGGCAATCCGTACCTTGCCTAAGAATGTGTCACCCCTAAAGTGTAGTTTGTGTGACTAGTGTGAGTGCTCCTATATTTGCCCAAGCATATACGTCCTTGACCCTGGCACGCTTCAAAGAGGTGTGCTTCTGCACGGTACAGTTCATGAATGAGCACAAGCACAGCACGTCCTTTTTTTTTTCACGAGTCCGCCTGTCTTGTAAACTAAGCATGCTTTGATTACGTAAAGCAAGCATTGCATGAGGAAACAGAAGTGGCAGTGAACAAGCTTAGTAAAATGAAGTTTGCAAAAAAGCCCAAAGATAGCAGTACGAATGATAAAAGTTAATGCAGAAAATGTGGAAATAAACCTTAATCTCACAAGATTATGGTCAAACGTGGAAAGCGTTTGCACGGAAAAACCACTTTGCTCGTATGTGTATTACGAAGAAACCATGGGAAGGTTTCCGGAAAATGGAGAGAAGAGTGAAAAGTTATTGGAGCACTTGAGACAAAAAGGATTGCAAAGAAAGAAAGAACACATTTTAAAAAAGAAAATAAAACAGAAAAAATGGACTTAAGTACTAAAAGTAAATGGCCAAAAACTCAAATTCAGGTTAGATGCTGGTGCAGATTCGTCTCATCACTGAAATTTTTTTTAAACAAGTGGCTCGGAAGGATGCAACATTGTTGGAGTCCAACTCCAAGTTGGTGACACATTCCCACCACAGGGTGGTGCTGTTGGGCATGGCAAAGTTTATGTGCGAGTACAAAACTGCAGTGCATGAGTTGGAATTTCAGATAATCAAAGAACAACTTACTAGCTATCTTAGGAGGAGATTCTTGTGCACAAATGGGACTGGTAAAAATAATCTATATAGTGGAAACAGACATCTTGAACGACCACAAAGATGTGTTCACAGGGTTGGGATGTGTACTTGGACATCATCACATTCAGATTGATCCAGCAGTAACTCCAGTTATTCACCCTCCAAGAAGAGTGCCGTTTGCACTAAAAGACAAAATCAAAACTGAACTGGAAAGGATGGAGAAACTTGGTGTGGTTGAAAAGCAGACAGAACCCACTGATTGGGTGAATAGCATGGTCACTGTCCGAAAGCCTAACAAGAAAATGACAATCTTCATCGATCCCCAAGACCTTAACAAGGCCATAAAAAGATAACATTACCCCCTAAGGACAGTCGAGGAGGATGTGGCAGAGATGCCAGATGCAAGAGTCTTCCCAGTATTGGACGCAAACCAGGGGTTTTGGCAAATACGACTCGACGAAGACAGCTCAAAGTTGTGCACTTTTAACACACCTTTTGGTAGGTAAGGTTTCAAGCGGCTTCCCTTTGGTGTGTCATCTGCTCCGGAGGTTTTCCAGAAATGCATTGCTCAGAGACTGAAGGACCTGGAAGGAGTTGTGAATGTTATGGACGATATTCAAGTATGGTGTGCTGACAAAGAACAACATGATCAAAGACTGAGACAGCTTCTGAACAGAATACGGAGCATCGATCTCAAGCTGATCAAAGACAAGTGCAAGATTGGAATGACAGAGAAACCATACATCTGACACATTTTCAGTGCAGAAGGCCTGAAACCAGACCAAGAAAAGGTCAGAGCAATAATGGACATGCCACAACCACATGACAAGCCTGTACTCATGATGTTTTTAGGCATGGTGCAGTACTTCTCAAAGTTCATTCCAAACCTGTCTGAAGTGAGAGCACCACTCAGGAAACTGTTGGAAGGTGATGTTATGTGGCATTGGGAAACACTGCAGCAACACAGTTTTGAAAGTCTGAAAAAACTGGTAAGCAATTCCCCAGTGCTCAAGTTTTATGATGTTAATAAAGAAGTCACTATGTCAGTGGATGCAAGCCCTGAAGGACTGGGAGCTGTAATAATGCAGGAGGGACAACCTGTGGCTTTTGATCCAGGTCTCTCACTGACACACAGAAAAGATATGCACAGATAGAAAAATAACTATTAACTATTGTGTAAGGATGTGAGAAGTTCAAACAGTATCTGTATGGGAAACAAGTACAGATGGAGTCTGATCATAAACCACTTAAGACAGTGTTCAAAAAAGGACTCCACAAAGCCCCTCCCAGACTTCAAAGGATGCTGATGAGGTTGCAGGCTTATGACTTGCAAGTGTCTTATAAGCCTGGTAAAGACTTACATATTGCAGATACACTGAGCAGAGCTTTTCTGCAAGAACAGAATAAAAAACTACTGGAAGAGGAACTACAAGTTAACCTCCTAACAGATCAACTGCCAATATCTAAAGAAAAACTACAGCAGTTCAAGGTGGCAACAGCAGAGGATGAACTACAGCTTGTGATGAAAGGAGTTCAATCAGGATGGCCTGAGCAGCAGAACCAAGTTCCGACTGAAATAAAGACATTTTGGACATTCAAAGAAGAACTCACTTGTTCAGAAGGGCTTGTTTTTAATAACTCCAGACTACTTGTACCCCATAACCTGAGCAGAAATACTACAAAAAATCCATGAAGCTCATCTTGAGTAGTGAAATGCAAAGAGAGAGCAAGAGATGTACTCTTTTGGCCCGGGATGTCCAAACAAATTGAGGACATTGTTTTAAAGTGTGCCATCTGTAACACGTTCAAAATAAATAAAGTGAAAGAACCACTCTTATGCCATGAAATTGCAGAGTGCAAAACTGGGTGTGGATCTTTTCCATTTTGATCAGAGTGAATATCTACTATGTGTAGATTATTACTCAAAATACCCTGAAATTGCAAAACTGTCCCAGACAACAAGCAAGCATGTTATCACAGCACTCAAATCGATTTTTGCAAGACACGGGATTCCAGACGAAATTGTGTCAGATAATGGACCACAGTTTGCAAGCGAGGAGTTTAGACTATTTGCAGAAAAGTGAGAGTTTAAGCACACAACAGGCTCAGGATCCCCACTGTCCAAAGGACAAAGTGAACAAGCAATCCAGACTGAAAAACCTGCTCAAGAAAGCCTCAGCTTGCAACACATGAAGAAAAGACAGTTGAAACAAAAACACTATTTTGATCCTGGAGCCAGAAACCTGCCTAAACTACAGGAGGGAGAGAGAGTTTGGTTCAAAGTAGGTAATACATGACAGCCAGCCGTTGTGAAACATATAGCCATGTTCAGCTGAGGTCATTCGTGATCCAGACAACACCTTTCGGAGTAACAGACGACACTTGCTGAAAAGCAGAGAGGACAATTCTCCAAAACCAAACTGTAACAGTCAGGAAGGATTCCTGGCAAAGACAGATGAGCCAACAGAAAACACTTTGGTGATACCAGCATCCATTCCTTCTCCTTTAAATGAAATTGTAACACCTGAAACAACTACAGCCATTCCAGCAAAGACATTGCGCTTTGGTAGAAGGATTAATCCTCCAAAACGTTATTCACTGTAAACTACAGAGTGGAGAAATGTGATCTAGAGTTAACATTGTTTATATTGATACCATTAAAGTATCATTCTTTGTTAATGTTGTTACTGACATGTAAAATATATTGCATAATGTTTATGTTTAACAGAAAGGAAAAACCATAAAGAATAGAGGACTTCAAAGTTAATGTTTTGAGAAGAAAAGTAACCTTTAAGTTGAATAAGTGAAATGCATTGACAATGCAAAGATTTTCATGTTAGCAGTCAGACGTCTGTATTATGTATTCTGACTTTCTCTTTTAAAAGAAGGGAGATGTGATGTGTGGTAAGCTAGGCTTAACCACTAGAGGACGCTGTTATGTTACCTATCTACTGAGTGACATGTATGTAGAAGAAGCATTCAGTAAAGACAGCTAGTTGAAAGCATGTTGGGGTCGCTGTCATTATAAATAAACCAAATCATAAATACTCCACATCAATACATGGCAATAGTAAGGTCACTTTATCATTTCAGTCAATACAGAGCTCACTGATTGGACCTTTAAAGGAACAGGGCTGTGCAAGGTTGCAGTAATACTAAAGATACAATATTTAGATTCCGCCGCAAGGGGGCTGTCAATCAATACTAGAATAACAAAAGATGACGTCGAGGCTGGCGGGGAATCATGGGAGTTCTCTCTGCTACTCTACTCTGAGTTGACCGGGCGCAACTGACCTGAGGAAGAGAATATGTTTACCGACGAGCTAATGTATCTGAGGACATGATGTTTTTATCACAGCAGCACATACAGCAACAGTACAGCAGCTTTCAGCAGCAGCTCACGCTTCCTTATGCAGCGACTTTGACGTAACATCCGGTGTTTCCATGGCAACGATAAACATTCTGTCTGTTGTGGCGGCTGCCTCGACAAGACACGTCCCGTTACAACTATCAAAATTACGGATTTGTCTGGCTTTGATAACTGTTGCAAATATTTGAGGTGATGTAAGTACTCAACCAAAAAATATATATAACATGGGCATAGTCAATTTTTTATTAATTTAGATATTTTAATGTAAACATTATCATAAAATTCTATATATTGTAGGTTTAAGTCTGTTAACATAACTTAATGAACTTCTCTTGTTGGATGCTTTTAAGAGGATGTTAAATGACTTGTAGGCTGTAGATGTTCCCCTTGAGGTGTTCGTGGATGATTTTGACAAACATTTGCTGTTCAGATTTGTTATTTGTGTCTTTAAATGTCTAATGATGTACTTTCAAATGTATGTGTGGCTGCTCGTTGTTTGTGTGAAACTCTGTTAATTGTGCTGCTGCCTGTCTTGTCCAGGAAAAAGAGATTTTTAATCTCAATGAGTTTTCCTTCCTGGTTAAATAAAAAACATTAAAAACAGATGAGTACAGATAGCTTACAAAAATAAAGCTGTAATAGATAATTAAATTCTTCTGTTATTATTCTTATTATTATTTTAAAGTTTATTTACAGATCTATGGTCTATGTGTATGTACGGTTATGCACTGACATGTTCCGGTATCATCTGTTCAGAGGCACTGCTTGTCAATAGGCAAGGCAGGCCATGGCTTGGGGCCCCAGACCAGTAGGGGGCCCCTGAGGGTTCACAAACTTTAAACCACAGCAGTGCCCCAAAATGTGCAAATTTTGCAATGACAGTAGGAATCCCCTGTGAGGAGCCCCACCTGACAGCACTCATTTTTGTTGCCCTACTAAGCGTTGCGTGCATGATTGCTGTGAAAACCAAAGTTTGTCAATGAAAGTCAACAAAGAAACATTAAGGAAAAGTATCTGTCTGTAGGAGAGACAAAAAGTAGTCGCATGAATTGCCGGACATAATGGAGATGAGCGCTGGTTGGAGGGCCCCAACAGACTCTAGAATCGCCCCTGTGTCCGTTCTGTTATTCACAATGCGCGCTCTCGCTTGTCCAGACACGAACCCAACACCCTGCGCGCTCCCGCGGGCTCGTACCCGGGGCGTGGAGGGGACTGTGTGAGCAGCGGCGGCAGCGAGAGGGGCAGCGAGCCGGATACTCACCGACCGACCACACCGGGAGTCTGCTCACTTCTGCGGCTTACACGGCTTCTAACAGCCGCTTCTGGCTGGATATTTCAGAGGCGGGAAAGCAAGGAGCTCCCCGTTAATCCCGGACGCCGGCTTTTTGGAAGTTTTAACCCGCTAAACTAACCTTGAAGAGCGGAACAATGAGGGAGAGCCAGCCGGGCTCCCGGACCTCCTCCTCCGCCGGCTGCTTCCTCAGCTAGCGGCTAACTGAAGCCACCGGGACGGATTAACTTTACCCCCTTTGTGAATACTTCATATTTAAAGGGATCACTTCTGGAGGGCTCACTTTTACCAGGACAAGTTTGGTTTTTATTAAAAATCCGGTTTGGATATGGAGACGGACTCAGCAGCGGGCGACGTGGAGTCTCTACACGGAGGACTGAGCCTCCTGGACCCCCTGGTGGACCGGATCCTGGTGGACACCGTGTCTCAGCAGCAGGGATGGCTCCGAGTTTACGGTAAGAATAATAAAAAATAAAAAAAACACAGAAAAAGTTACTAAAGTGACCCCACACGACTGAACTGCTTTCATAAGCTGAGTGTCCTGGTAGTGACAGGGCTCCCACACGTCCTGGGAAACCTGGAAAACAGTTGACCAGTTGTCATGGAAAATGATGTAAACATTGTCTTAATCTCATCTCAGAGGTCCCTTAAAGCTCTAAATGACGCAAAGGGTCATCAGGGCTCGAGGAATGACTGGCACCTCTCCAGCAGCTACTAGACCAACTTCAATATTTTGGTCCGCATCGGGACTTGAACCGGCGACCCTCCGGTTCCCGACCGATTTTTTTTACATAGCCTGGTTTTTAAGAGGACAAATACGGTTATAATACCCAAACTGTAATGCTGACGTAGTTCTGTGTGCTATACATCTGCATGTGCACGATACGGTCCTGTCATATCTGCTAACCTGTCACTGGAAAAAGAGAAATCAGCACTGAGCGGGGACCCTGAGTGTGGAGAGAGTTACTGTGAGAGGGTTAGGGGTCAGACCTGCCCCCACCCGGTGTTTCAGTTTAAAGAGCGACCGTGTTAACTGGTGACTTTGAGGCCAATGCGTCGGTGGTTGTCATAGTTACAACAGATGTTGAAGTCGGAAACTTTATGTCTCTTTGCTTTGTGTTCACTATAATGTAAAAAAACAAAAACTTATCAGATATGTGTCTTTATTAAAGAGTAAAGAAAGATTTTGACATATGTTGTAACTATGACAACTACGGACACAAGGCCGAGGTCATGGAGGCCACCGGCAGGCTGTGAGGTGACCGGAGCTGCTCCAGGTGGTTCTCTTGACTTCAGGTGACCGAAGTGGCTCCTGGTGGTTATCTACACTCTGACAGGGGGCTCCTGCAGAGTATAGGTTTTGTAAACCCATCGCCCGTCCTGCTTGGGTCAGGGTCATTTGAAAAATAACAATCATTTATAAATTATCCACGATAAAATCAAAGGAACGCAACCAGAAGTTTTCACATCTGACCGACTGACCTGCAGACAAAATGACTCATTTCTTTTCCACCGACCTCTAAGTCTAAGTCTGGCTGTAATCTAGTGTCCCTCTTAAGGATTTTAGTTCCTTTAGACTTAAAAAAAAAGCTCTTGAAACGGTTTTCCATGACCGTCAACTCTGTCTGCTGACGAGGTTGTTGTGTTTTTTGGTCCTTCCTCATGTGGAGGAAGTGACTGATGTGAGTAAACTCCTGCTGATGTGAAGCCCAGTCTGTGATTCATGGCTGCTGTCTGTAGCGTAGCATCACTCTGAACACACTCGACCTGGTAACCAGAGAGTAAGTTCACCTGTGCCAAAAGCAACACAAATAAATCAGAGGAACGTGATGATGCAGTGTTCGGTAACGCTGAGAGTGTGGCTCGGATGTTTGTGTCACATGAATGGTGCGTTTAAGGTTTAGAGTTAAGATAAAAACTTTGTGGCTGCAGAGCATCTTTTTGTTGCCATGGTTAGTAAATGTCCTGCTCAGTATGTATCTGGGTCACATGTTTGCCGGGTTACAATTGGCAAACATGTTGAGAAACTGGCATCCAAAACTCGGCCTTTGGTTGCCATCATTGGCAACCGCTGTAACACATAAGAAAGGGGGAAACCAAACAGCCAATAATGCACCCAAAATCCAAAAGTATCAATGCGGATTGTTACTGTTCCACTTTGTTGTGGAACTTTAGAATGAAAACACACAGCAGGTGCAGCAGCGTTTGTTCCCACACTCCCTGAATGCGGCGCTGGTATCTGTGGGAGCAGTTCTGTGTCAGGATGTTTGCTCTGCCTCCCTCAGCCCCTCCCTCCCTCCCTCCCTCCTCTTGGTGTTGGCAGAGTGTGATGTCAGCAGACAGTTTGTGCCGGTGATCTCACCCGGCAGGACTCCGGCTGCTCTGGCATCAGATCCTCGCTGCCCTCGAACTGATCCAGCAATGAATCGTGATGCCAGCTAAACCAGCTCAGTGAGGTGGGGACCAGACGATGGTCATCACCATCACACTGACTGGTTTACTGCTTTAATCATCCTATGATAACCAAAATGGTGACTGGAGATATGTCTTATGAAAACGCTGTGATCAATTCCAACTTTTTGTGGCATTCAAGTAAGTGTGGGGACCTATCCTCTACCTCTTGACTGGAGATATGTTGACATTAAGGTTTCAGCGAGTCGATGGCGTCTGTGGACCTGGAGTACAAGCCACCGTCATGGAGAACAACAGCACCGAGAGTGTTGACAACGTAGCTGTTATGACAGACTCGTGGCACTGGAAGGTCCACGTCTGACGATGAACAAATGTTCCCAGCCGACATATTCCAAGTTGGTTAAACAGAAATTTTAATTCCATTTAAGCGACTCGTGTAAAGAAAAGAAAACAATCAAAGTTCAGTACAATTTTTTCAAAACTGTCAGCTGGTTAACGCAGTAATTTGTTTTGCAGAGTGTGGCTAACGTTAGCAGTGCTAACATCCACATGTCTGTGCTGAATGTGGTTACACAACGCTCCACATTAACCTGAGACCGCCTACATTCAACTTTTTCTCCATTTTATAGATCTAAACACTTCCAAACTGTGCTGCCCCTACGAGATCATATCTGTTACCTGTGCTTGTTTACATCCTGGTTGTAGAGTGCGGATCACAGGGCCATTACATTGCAGTTTGAGGTCAACATTTGACCGATATCGAGGCCCGAAATATTATTAATGCCTTTTTACTGACTAGTAATTTTTGTTCCGATGGTGATGGCGTTTAAATGTTTAGTCGACCAGACGTGCACAACCCTTAAAAATGTAAATGGGAGTAATCGAGTTCTTGGTGATGAGAATACTAAATATTCAAATGATTGTACCTCCCTACATCTTACCTTGTAACAGTTTGTAGTTTTCCCTTAACCCCAGTGTGATGTCATCTGTGCATTTGTTCAGCTTGAGCTCTTGTCGGACTGTCGAGAACCAAACTGTCTGTTGGTGGAAATAATCGTTCAGTGGTTGGTTATCTGAAGGATTCACAGTCTTAATCAGAGTCAGATGTTTCAGATGGATGTGAGTCAGATAACGGTTTCAGGACGTCTTAGCAGCTCCTTCAAACACAAACAGAGAATCAATCTAATGAAGCTGTTATTGATCTTTTGACTTGTGTTTGTCTAAGCCGGAGAGATGAGTCAATGATCACCTCCAGCTGTAATAATCTGCAGTGGATGTAATCCCGTCTGTGAAAGCGTGGTCACCGAGAATAATCCAGGGAGAAAGGCCGTGGTATATAAGCCTATTAAAGTTGTCTGCAGACAGACTCTTTTTCCTCCCCACCCCCCACAGCTCAGTCAGCTCAGAGTCACATGAGAACATATGTTGTATAATTTCATCTTCTGACTGATTTAATCGTGTCCTGTCTCTTTAAATATGAAGCAGGAGCTGTGTGTGTGACACACCACCTTCTTTTTTTTCCATTAGTAACAAACCATGATAATTAAATGTTACACTGTGGATTATTCCTGAAGTTTAAACTACAATAAGGGGCATACTCACACATCCCAGCTGTCATTTTATATGTATTTTAGAGTCTTGATGACTAAAACTGTGGGAAGAAAAGGTTTAGTAAGTCTCCAGTGGATTTGTTGAGCCTGCAGCAGTGAAAACGGGCTGGTATGTCTGCAAACGTAATCCTTAATGACTCAGTAAATTTAGAACTACAAGAGAAGAACGAGTGACGTCGGGTAAATCTAAGTAATGCATAATCATCAGCAAAAGTAACCTTTCATCTTTTATGGTCATGTTTGATATTAGACATCAACATGCGCTTTGTGTATCTGTGTAACTTCTCAGAACTTTTAAACCAGAATGTGACAACAGGAAATGACCGAAAGTCGTCACAGTGAAATCCGTCCAGTGTTCTGTTTGATGCAATACGAGGAAGGTTTAACCTCTGTGGTGATGTTGGAGCGGTACAGGTGAGCAGGTTCAGGTGTGTGTCGTGGTCTCGGGGACAATGGAGGCTGATTGAAGGAGGAAATGGAAAGTTCCTCACAGGATGGGGGGGCGTTGGGACAGGATTTCCTCCTCTGAGACAAAAACAAGAGTCCAGATTCTCCCGACCAAAATAATCTGGTGGCTATTTCAGGACACGCAGTGGAAAAACACGGGAGAGGGAGCGGTAAATAATCGTAGTGACACCACCCACTTGTAGATTATTCAAACAAATAATCGGTTGAAACGTGTCTCAAATCAGGCCCCTCCCCGGTATGGGGCGCAAATTGCACTCTTTTTTTTAGGTTTATTTTTGGGCTTTTTTGAGCCTTTAATGGAGAGATAGGACAGTGGATAGAGCTGGAAATCAGAGAGAGTGGGGAACGACATGCGGGAAAGGAGCCACAGGTGGGATTTGAACCTGGGCCGTCCGCTTGGAGCACCACAGCCTCCGTACATGTGGCGCGCGCGCTAACCACTGCGACACCAGCACCCTGCAAATCGCGCCTTTAACCGCCTGACTTCACTCGTCAGTGTGTAGCCATCTTAAACAAACAAAACAAGTCAATCAAAAACAATAAACAAGTTCTATCTGTGGTTGAACACAACCTCCGTGTCTCAAATAAACATAATCAAGTCCTTTTTTTTCTCTAAATCAAGTCATTTGTTTGACTTGACCAAACGTTTCACAGAGTTAACAACCTGCCATTTATTGTTTTACTTCTCATCAAATGAAGCTTTATTTTGAAAGTATAACCTGCCTCATTATTTGATCAAACTTTTTGCCACTTGAGTTGTTTTATTTTGATATCCACGTTGGTATTTTATGTTTATCTTCAACACAGAGTCCTGAATGTGCAGATCTGACTCTATAGAGGTTCGTAGAGCCGTTTATGATTTGTCTTCCAGTTTAATCCCTGAACCAGTTTGATTGTTTGATGAGGTCAGATATCAGGTCTGTGCAGGCGGCAGGAAGTTATCAAATTACTGTGCTGGAGGTAAACAGAGGCTGTGAGCTGTTAGCACAGAGAGGAGGACGGTCACTGATGTAACCTGCTGTTGATTGAAGTTGTAACTTGATGGTGACGCTGTGTGAGCTGTGTCTGTAACATCAGACAGTTTTGATCCTAAAGGTCCAATCAGTGAGCTGTGTAGAGAGTGAGATGATAAAGGTATCTTACTATCTGATCATTAAGGAAACATGTTGAAGTGCTGGCTTCTCTGACAACAATGCAGCAGCCAGTATGTCCTCCTTCTAACTTTAGATTCTGCTCCTGAATGCTCTGGATTTGTTTGGACCAGAGAAGGTAGGCGCTTTTAAGACACGCCCCACACGGCCGTTTTGGACGCCCCTCGGTTTGTCAGATATGAGAGCAGTTATCAGGTCAACAGGTGTTGCAGCGATGGAAGCGGGCAAGAGAAGTGGTTCAGATAGAAGTGATTGTACCCGACCTAAAAAGCCTCTGCATGTTTCTAATAAGCTCCACGAGCAGAAACGTGCTCAAACTAGGATCAATATTGGAGATGCTTTTGAAAAATGGAGAGAGGTTAGAACACAGAAAGGTTTACAGACCCATGCAGAGCTGGATAAACACTGAAGCTTCAGAGTCCACCACATGGTGACCTGAGTGAGCATGGACTCTAGAGAGGAGGGGGGGGGGGAGACAGCTCTCTATGATGTTTAGAATTTAGACTGCAGTACACATTTTAAACACTAGGGGGCAGAGTTACATACTGCTCTTTTAAATGGCGTTATTAATGAGGTTCAAACTACAGGCAGTCCTCTGTGTGCATGGAAACGTGTCAGGCTTTGTGTTTGTACTAAATGCTGAGTCAATCATCTCCGGTTCTCTCTGAGCGGTGTTTTGTGGTTTCATTATTTCTCTTTTCCAACCTACGTGAGAACACTGACAGTGGAGTCCAGGGTTGCATCTCAACGACCTCTTATGCCTCTTTGGCTTTTCCAGCCAACATCGGTCCCCGCCAAAACGCCAGCAGAAGAACAAACAGACACCAGAACGCTTCAGAGTGTCTGCAGACTTTGTGTTTTTCTGCTGAATCTGTAAGGATGACTTTGACATGAATCTAGATTTTTCTTTTAAAAAGTCCTGGACTGAAGTTTCTACTAAGAAGTTGACGGTGGATTACTGTTGATTGTAACTCTGTTTAGATCAGGAAAGAGAAAACTTCTGCATTTCCTTGAAGTTGATCTTTTATTAGCTCTCTCTCTCTCTCTCTCTGACGTCATGGTCGAGCTGTTTGTAACCTCCGAGTTCTTCACAGTGACCTCCGCTGAGTTTGAACTTCCTGTCTGTTTTCTGGAAGCGTCGTCCGTCCTCTGATCGGTGACGTAGTCCAGCAGAGACTTGTGTGAGATTTACCCCGGATTCCTGAGGGCCATGTCCCTCTCTCTCTGCTGATTTATGGCTCTCTTTACGGCCGCTGGTTATTTTTAGCTGCAGGCTGCTGCTGCCACTGCCGGGTCTCGCTCCTGGTTTCCGGCAGGATGGAGCGGACAAAGTGGCGTCTAATGGAACAGCAGGGCCGAGGCATTCTTTCTTTTTTTTTTCTTTTTACTTTCAGCTCTCGTGCATCGCGGATGAATAACCTCCTCCTCGCTGTCCCGGTTTGTCTCCTCTGCTGTTGTTTCCTTTTTGTTCTCGCAGGAATGTTTGTCACACCTCCTGTTCCAGGAAATGTCTCAGATTCCAGATCTGAAGTCAGATTCAGGTTTTGTCTCAGACCTGAGGACCTGAACTGACCTTTCACCTACATTTAACTCGAGATAAATCACCTCCTGACGTCATAAATGACTGTACTCAGAGCGAAGACGATACAGAAGTGAGTGCAGGTGCAGAAAGTCCACGTCTAATCATCTCACAAGTGAATGATTAGAGACATTAAATTGATGGACCTGCTGAGTCCTGATTCTGGCTCCCGTGTGTTAAAGCGTCGGGGGGGATTCCCAGGTGAAGTTGCAGGTGTGAAGAGGCTGAAAACATTCGTCAGCTGATCTGAGACAGCTGTGAATGAGTTGTTTTTACACCTTTCTGTCCTCTGTGGAGTCAAAACGTCCTGATGCTTCAGCTCAACAGCAGCGTCTTGTTCTCTAAATCAAAGTGGTTTCTGACATGTTTCTTTGAGATATCCATCCGCAGGAGAAGCCGGTGAGACGTAGACAAAAGCTGCGGATGAAGCTCATTAGTTTCTGTCTGCTCATGTCATCTCTCTCTTTTTGTTGTTTCCTTAAATCATGGCTGTGATCCGCGGAGTTGTTTCTATACCATCGACACACTCAATACTGATGTGCAAATGTGCATTTGTCACATCGCAGGAAGTGCAATGTCAATCATACGACCTGAA